>NC_065533.1:22909285-23174828 GCF_020184175.1 Aphis gossypii
TAACAGATTCACACACAAGCAAGCCCTAATGCTGAACTCAAACTCCGAATGACTACGATATACTACTATAAAACTTAAATTAATATATTCTTTGTACTTATTAATTGATTTCAGTATTTAGTAGGCAATAAAAATGTAATAATGACTGTTATTGAGTCCTGGTTATTTAAATGCATTTTAAATTCTTAATTATATTTACCCCTTTCTACAGTAATTAATAATTATATACATACACAGGGTTGCACTACTCTCCTTGGATATATTATTATACTTGATTGGTTGTTATATTGACCGCGTTACACCTGTTTACGTCATTAACACAAAGATAAAATTAATTTTCGAATTTGATACATTTATATAATTTGGTATAAGACATAAGTATATAATATCATAGTTAATAAATTGTTTTCGGAAAGAATTGTATCGACCTATTGTAATACTATTATATTAAAATAAACGTCTTTAATAGTCATACCAAAACACCGTATTTATAAATATTTTAGTTATTGTGTTTTAATTTAAAAAAATATTATTATTAAGTACTTAACTAATAACATTTTTAAAATATTTAGATTAATTTTGGGCTATTTTACTACGCACCTTTATATTCACATTAGTAAGTATAATACTAACTATAGTGTCTTTTAAGTTAACACCAACTAGTATTATTATTATATGAAATAATATTATAATAATTATAATTTTATAATTTAATATATTATGTGGTCTAATTTGGCTTTGGGAAGGGGGATATCTTTTTTGTAAATAACAAAATATAAGTAAAAATAAATAAATATATATATGTTGACATATCCATGAAGTGATTTTCTGTCTTCCTATGATTTTGTTCAATCGATTAAAAAAAAGCGCCAATATATTTTAGAAAATTAATTTTTACCAAATCGGAGAACAATAGAATCTTTTTTAACTTGTAAGTTGTAATATTTTACAAAAAATCAATTTTCAATTATTTTTCAAAATATTAGTTTTCATTTTTCGAATCAGTTAGACAGTCACCACCGCTGACAATTTCACAGAAATGTCTGACTTTTTCGCTGATAATCGTTTTTATAATATACAATTCAAATTTAACACATCCGTTGCATTGACCTATACTCAATAATGAGGTACACTTAACACCTATAGTTATTATGCACTTTTTCCATTGGAATTTTTAAAGTAAACAGTTTTTGTTCTTGACACATTAATACATTACACGTATTAAACGTGCTGTATAATATATTATTTATTAATATACATCATTAGAAGTTTTATAAACATACCTATAATACAGTGTTTGTTCCAGACACACTCTTATTTATTTTAGATGAAACCGTTTAACAGCAATAATTATTATTCCTTTTTTTTTTGTTAGATTAAATCGTCCAACAGCATTAATTATTATTCAGTTTTTAAATTTAGATTTTACGTAGGTATAATATTAAATATTATTAATTGGTTGGTGTTTGCGATGCGTTTTAAAATTAAGTAGGAAGTCTTGTAGTTTATATAATAATAATATGTTTTATGTTACATATACTATTATACTATAATAATACACCGAAAGACTATATTTTTAATTAATTTATTTTTGCGTACAAATTAATGAAGTTTTGGTCTCATGGGTAAACTACTATATTTTTATAAATTATAATATAATATATTCATTTTTGTTAGAAATGTATAATCTAGTCATTATCTATTGACTATTATAATATACTTTATACATAGGGTAATTTATAATACCCAATAATTAATAATTAATAATAGTAATAGGGTTTTTTAGCACATATTTATGCACATATTTTGGTAGCATAAATACATATAAATCTGAGCCCTAATGATAACCTATACGTATGAATTTAATATTATGTAATATTAAATTAGGTGTAATAATAATATATTTAAGTGTTAATTTATTTGATAAATATCAATAAAAAAAAACAGCATCTTCGACTGTATCGTCTGAAAACAAGATTAATTAAAGCAGATTATTTCTAAAGCTTAATTTAAAAAAATAAAATAAACTTTCTCAGGTATAATTTTCCAAATCCTAGAAAACTTTAAAATTAAAATTCGTTTTTGTACTAATTTTCATTAGTTTTGTTCACAATAAATTGGTTTTTTGGTTACAAGTACCTTGTGTAGGTACAGTGTACCTATATTTACATAATATTATAATATTTATTGCGTGTCATCATAATAATATTTTTATCATATTAGGTGTATGGAATATAATGATAAAATATCAATTATATAGACAACATTACTATAGATACTTATGTCCCACATAGAGTGAATTCAAATCGGTCAGCTCAGCGGTCTGTCTTGGTGAATGCGCGCCGAGAGGAACTATAATACGTATGATAAGTTTAGTCATGTAGTATACAATAATGCTTATAATATTATAATAATGTAATGTGTAAAGTCGTCTTGTAAAATAAACATGTTATATACAGTCTTATGCGATTTTATATTACCGACGGTTTATTTTTACAGCCGTTTTTTATTCGATACAAATTGTTACACGAAAGATAACACGGTTTTCAATTATGCCATTAACCACAGAGTACCTATGTATAGGTATACTTTGCGGGTTTGACGCGTGTTGTTATTATAATGCGGTGCGCCTAATGTTATTCGGAAAATGTATGTAAATTCGCGTAGAATTAATGTCCGTTATACTCGTCGGTTGTTACTGTTGTACCACTGCAGCGGCCGTACGTACCTATAAATATTCGTACCTACATAAAGGTATATTCGTGTAACGCTTCTCGAGGACAACAAAAACAAATAAATAAGTAAGTATATAAAAAATAAATCGAAATACGATTTACACACCGGAGGTCCGTGATTTTCCTCGCGTTCTGCTCATATACACCGCGCGCGTGTCGCGCGTTGTTTAACGTGTGAAACACGGCTGTAAATGACTTTCGGTTGTAGTACATACCTTTATTATAATATTATTATTATGTGCGCGTTTTTAATCGGACAAACATTGAACCGGTGTGGTCCGCCGTCAGTACACACACACTGCTGCAGTATAT
The DNA here is from genome assembly GCF_020184175.1 of Aphis gossypii. Classification (NCBI taxonomy): domain Eukaryota; kingdom Metazoa; phylum Arthropoda; class Insecta; order Hemiptera; family Aphididae; genus Aphis; species Aphis gossypii. Next base: position 22,912,333 of record NC_065533.1, read on the forward strand.
TATTGTACATACATTTATATTATAGACTGATAGATGGGCACACCGCTCGCCGCACTATAACGTTTGTACATTTTACATATTATGTACGCGACCGGCCAGCACACGCATGCGTATATGTATAGTTAATGATATATAATATTATATATTGTAAATGTATATATGTGTATATAGTGTATAAACAAAATTAATAATACTCTCTTGGTCAGTCGAGACGCGGACGAGGAGGTGTGTATTATATCGTTTATACGCCGCGTCGCGGTCGCGGTCGCGCGGCTTGTGCGAGAAGAACGAGTGGAAGAAGAAGAAAAGTCTAGTTTGGTCAAAAATTTTTTCTTTCTTTTTCCCGGACGGTTTTGTATTATACACACAGATAGGTTACCTACATACGTGTTGGCGCTGTAACAAACGTACCTACCCATATTATATATGCTCGCGTATAAAAGTAAACGCAACACCGTTTTAATTAAACGTTAATGCGCGCGCCGGCCAAAGCTATTTATACAATAATATTGTGTACAGGTATATAAATACTGTGCGCACGTACAGCTTTGTGTATTATCACTTTAAGGTGACGTGAGTAACGCCTTACTAAATCATAATAACAGTCGTACACAGTTGTGCCGCTGTACTTACATATTATACGCGTACTACATGTATGCTATATACATACATATATATGTACAACGTTGTGGAGAAAAAAAATCGACTTTACCTCTATTGGTTATTAATAATTAGTTTCGACTCTGGGCTACGGTCGATTATTATTACTGTTGCTGAGGTACTCTCGGCAATATACGCCGCTGCACGTATAATGGCGGTGTGTGTGCTCGTTTAATTAAAAACAATTACACGACGGACGGATTTTATCATTATAATAATATGTGCGTTTGCCCCCCCCCCCATTCGCGTGAGAATGACGTTATACGATGCTCAAATGCATTGCGTATAATATTTTTAATTTCATACATACCTATATATATATATATAGGTCGATGCATTTGCTGCAACTCGTGTTCATGCGGTCGTATGCAATGTCGTGATGAAGAAAACTCAATAATATATTATGTGAAAATCGTCGTGACGGGAGTATAATAATTAGGTATGTAATACTTACTTATTTACTGTGTGCAATACTTATATCGGCGCAACTAATGTCGAAGCTCTTAGGTCACCAGACTTAACACTCTTTAACGTTTGCAGCACGCGCAGTCTAAAATGATTGATTTACAGCTTGTTATTAAATATTACATAATAACATAAGTTTTTTTTAGAAGAAGGACCGTGACGTTTTGTAAACCACAATCCCTGAATGAAATAATAATATTGTCTAGCTTTGATTATATCTATACCAATAGTCAATACCGATAAATACCAATTGGTGCGTTCAAAACCTAATATAACATGTGACAATGTTTGTTGTGATGCACATACAATATATCCGAAGACGTACATAATACAACAAAATAAATACTGATTTAAGTTAAATTGTAAATAGTAATTTGTTTAGTCGGCCACGGTTTTCTACAGTAAGCATAATTTATCGTTACAATAAGCTTTATACTATATTTTATAATCGTTCGATCGACACATCATCTCGATGATGTTATTATCCAATAATTATCTAATCGTATAATTCGGTGTTGGTACTATTGTACTAAAAATTGTATCAAATATGAAACAAAAACAGTTATAATGGCGTAGAAGAGGTAAAAAAAAATGCACTGCACTGCAGGATCAAGAGTTGTTCCGAACAAACCACAGAGAAAAAAAATTGCGTTGGCTAATTTATACACGTACCCATACATATACGCATACAACGCTCATTTGTTTTAGCCGAGACTCAATAAATTTAAACATAATTTAAATATTCTGTAACTTTTCATGGCGCCGGTCGTTACATCCAATTATTTGAATATTGCGTTTTAATGTACGGAAACGGCAGTGGTTCATTTTTGTATATACAGACCATAAAGGCGAATCATGTCATCACATTTATAATGAAATGCGTATACGTACAACAGAGTATTGGGTAAGAAAAATCCAAAGAAGTTTGAAAATAATAAAGTTAAACATCACGTTAGTCATTAGTTATAAATGAATAATATTAAATTCATACCCACATGCTTTGGTAATTATAATATATGTATAGTTAATAGGTACTCATACATATTGCATATTATATCCGCTATATACGGGTGTCTTAAACAAATTTATAATAATTTATTATAATTTAATTATACGAATGTTTAACTTGTTAGATGAGACAGATTTTTTTCATAATTTTTTACTATTAACTACCGTAATATTATTGTCATATACTTATAGTGATGTTGCGTTCAAAAACTATCGTCATGTACCTATACCTACTTAATATGCAATATCTAAAGACTTGAGTAAAATTTGGTATATTTAGGTTTCCGTAAAATCGTACACAATATTATAGTATTCCAAATTGCCCATTTTTTCTTAAAATTCATCGGCTTTATACATTTTTTAAGTAATTTTTTTTTCAATTTCAGTCTTGACCATATTTGGTGTTTTATATCTAATACCGACTCTTAATGATGAATAAAAGCTCTTTTGAGATTTACCAAGGAACATATAAAAGGTAATATTCTCTGATATTAACTGAAAATTTGTTTCAAATTTACAGTTTTGTGTAATTATCAGAAATACCGGTTTTTATTTCTAACGTCTAACCGCTGTTAATAACATCATGGACTAGCATTGAAGTCACCGTCGTAATAATATCACGAAATTTCTAATAACGATTCGTTTACGATTCGTTTATAATGATTGCCTTCATTGAAGACATACATTTTGATTACAAGTGAATTGTTTTCTTTCGCTAGAAAATCACTTTGAAACAATGTTTCAAATATATAATCATTATTCGCTAAAAGTCTATAAAAACTAACATTGTAGTTTACAAATATAAAATAAACCATAAAAATAAACGATTCTATTAAATAAAATCAAATAATAATAACAATAAAATTAGAAAAAAAAAATAATAGTATTAAAATTCCATTTTAAATCTCGTTTAAAGAAAAAAAAATGTTCAACACACAAATTTCACGGTGAAAATAGATTTGTTTACGCTTCTGTGTAATAATATTCATTGAAAGTTAAGTTTTCATATAAACTTGACGAATATATTCAACTGTTTTAAACCGATGTGGGTGTGGTGAGTGTTTTCAATCACTACAGAAAATTCGGTGTGAAAAAACTATCCAACCTCATTACATCTTTGACTTTACAGCCCGTATAAGGTGAGAAAATATTAGACATTTTTAAAACAAATAACATAAAGTATGGGTATATATACTGTTTAGTAGAGAGTAACTTCTTGACGGAGGTTAAAATCTGGTTTTATTATAAGCTGCCGGTATATTTTTTCTAAAGTGTTTTATGTGTACAAAGTGATCATAATAAAATTATAACTACAAGTATAAACGTTAAATAGAAAAATCAGGTGTTGGCGAACATTAATAATTATAATAATAATTTAGTGTTCGAGATTTTTAATTTTGTCACATTTTTACGAATATATTTTATTTTTGAGTGTGAGTGACGTACGATAAACGCTCTTTTACAAAAGTGTATTGTATTGTGTATTGATATTATTATAAATAGTATATACCTATATTTTATAAATTTTCAAAAGTTTTAGAGTACTATATGGTCAAACATTTGTGATCAGTGGACAGTGATTACTTAAACCGTAAATATGTTATAACACTTGTGATTTTTTTGAACTATTTGTATACTTTGGTGAGATTTACTTGAAATGTCAAAATGTATTTATTGCTATTATACAGTGTATAATATAATAACTATAACCACTATATAACTGAAAACACTTAATATCTCAGCACAGAGTTGTTAAATTTTAACCATGATATATTGTTCATCGTGATAATAATATATGATATATTATTTATGATATTAGTATTTTTATAAAATTTATGATATAAGTATTTATTTATAATTTATGATGTTAGTATTTTTTGTGCATTTATGTTTCGCGCATATATATACAGGTATTCTGCAGCGTACAACTTTTTTTTTAACTAGCAACTATACCCACTTTCACTACGCGCGACTGCAGTTATTTTTTAAAATTAATTTAATCGGTCAAACCGACTTTCCAAGTTTAGAAATAGCATAAGTATAGGTAGTATTGTAAGTTTAAATATTTTTGTGTGCTCAAAATGTAAAATCATTTTTATAACATTTACACATTCCTATAAGCTAAATCTTAATAAATAGGTATTTAAATTATATAATTATATACACGTTTTACTCCATTTTTTTCTTATAAAATAGGTACAGATTTTTTCGTTTATAACTATAATGTCTATATATTATTGTTTATTATTCAATTATTATTTATACATATATTAATGTCGCATTCGTTTATTATTTATTATAGAAATGGTCATAACTCATAATAATAATAATAATAATAGTTTATAATACTTTATCAGTCGAATAGAATTGTATGACATTTTTATTTAGGACGGTACATTCGTAAACTATATCATTCGACAGCCGCCGACCATATAACGTAGGTAGGTGTATAAAATCGGTCCTAGTCTATATAACTGTAAATGTAACCTAAATAATAGAAAAATGAGCCAATTGATTTGCTGTGAATTTTTACAAATTTAAACATGATATTATATGGCACTGCCTTTGTAATTTATACTGTGGGAAAATTACATAGGTACTAACAGATAGCGTCTTAAAGTTCGTTCAAGTCGTAGTTGACGTTTAAATTCAATGCGATTTCATATTTTATTTTTCAGTGATTTTTTTTTTTTGCGACTCTCCGTCACGTCAAATTTTAAACGTCGAGCTAAAAACGGCCGAACACACACTGTTCTATATACCTAATATTGTTATAACGTATAATATCAAATACAATAAGTATAATAAAAAAAAAAACGTGCACGGACAGGAGAAGTATAGTGTAAATTTGATAATATAATATTGTAGAGAAACGTGTGTAGAGACGGAGGCACCCGAAACACGACGATATTATTATTATTATTATTATTAAGCGGACTATAGCAGGCAGTAGCGGCAGGCGCCAATCGTCCGCGGAGCGGTGGACGAGTGGACTGGGAACGAGGTCGACTGGCGGCGGCGTGGGCCGAGCAACGGCGGCGGCGGCGCGCCGGCTGTGCGCTCTTCCGTCGCTCCACGTCGGCATGGCGGCACCACGACGCGATAATATTATAATAATAATAATAATAATAATATTATAACCCTACGCGCTCGGTACAGCACACGTTCGTATATATATCTTACATACATAATATATTATATTATGCATCTAAATAGTAAGACGGGTCAAGGTCTCGGCTGTTATATATAATATATTATTATACTAAATGATGAACTTATAATATTATATAATATTATTATTATACTCATCAGTGATGTATATTTGATGTGTGATGGCGATGGCCGATGAGTGGAAAGCCAGAGTTGGACGTTGGTGTTTTTTTTTTTTATACGCTTATGTATATTATTATCTAGAAATTATAACATCAAGTATTGGCATCAAACGAAACTAAAAATTAATAATATTTGGACGTTAAAATTTCGACTGTTCAAAATCGATAAATCGATAAATTTTTGGAATGACAAATGGAATTAAAAAGGATAAGTATTCTGGATCATATATTAAATAGTTTAAACTTCCCTTTAAAGAAATTAATTGAGCTGCAAATACGCCATTATTTTATAAATTATATATCATAATATTATGAAGTATAGGGTATATTATATATTATTATTATGGTCCACAAGTATTTCGTCGATATTCGCCAATTTTAGTAAGTCGTTTGACATATAGTCACATATAGGTTCATAGGTACCTGCACTTGCTTTTATGATAGGTGTAAGTATGGAATTTATGGTAAATCGGTACCACTTACGTCCTACATCCATTATACAATAATTCCGGAGAAAAGTTGAGAAGAAAAATTACAATGAAAAAAAAATATATAAAATATTATATATTGAAAACAATAACGGATTACCACGATTTTGAATAAAATATACTTACAGTTTTAAACGGTCGTATAAAATCATAATAATAAAATGTGTGAAACTAGGTATTAACGTATTATATATGTCCATCATCGTAAGTTTATCCATATACCTATACTTTATATGGCAATATAATATTTATATACCTAATCAAGTATTTGAGGATTTTTGAATTGAAAATATAAATTAGAAGATTATAAAATCAATAAAAAAAAAAATATGTAAATACGTATTTCGATAACGAAATTGTATCTCATAGTGACCATATTATAGTGCCATAATTCTATATGACTTTGTGAATAGATATATTATACTTATTATAGTTACACAACATCAACTTGAATAACACGCCATTTATCAAAATAGAACCATAAAATGTATAATTTTAAATAAAATCATAGTTACGACTTAAATGAAGAAGCTAGAAAACATTCTCTGCAGCGGTGTATGCAGTAGATTGTAGATTTTAAGAATACCTCATTGAGTAACAGATAAGTGTTAAAAATTTCAAATATCTCAAACTTTCAAATTCTCAAATAAACCAAAATACCTTAAAAATAAATTATGTTTAAAAAAATCTAATTTGATTATTTAATTAAAATTTTAAATTCCTGTAGTTTTTCTAATATAAATTACAAAAAAAAAAAAACAGAATTGATTTTAATGAAAATTGTGGTTATAAAAATATTCCCGGATTTCCTTGTTTTTTATTAGTATTCCCAATTATTTTAAAAAGAAGTTAACATTTTTTACTTAAACATTTTAATCTTTTAAGCTACCAAAGTACCAACAAGATCTAAATTACTAGCAAAAACTATCATCACATTTTAAGATTGGAGACGTTTTTTTGCTCCAAATATTGTAGGATAGAAATATATAATGATAATATATAATATATAATGATGGGGAATATTTGCGGAACACTTTTCAAAACATTATATAGATACAGAATTATGTAAATTTACACTTTTTAGACATTAAATATTAACAAATTTCTTTGTGTACCTATAGTTATACTATATTATTATTACAACAATAGAATTTTTTTATGGAATATACCTATTACAAATTTTTTTTATGCATGATGAATATTCAAACAAATTTAATGTTAAATAATAATATTGTATATAATAAACAATATACAATAAGAAACCATCTTATATGTTAATCTATATATCCACGAGTAATTAAAGAGTAATAACCGTTGACAGAATTTTTTTTTTTGTTAAGTGATTTTAATAATTTTATGCTCCAAGATAACTTTTATTGTCCTATTATTATATTACGGTGTAGGTGTCCTATTACCACTATAACTTTTGAACCATTAACCATGTGTTTATTTTATTACAATTATAATATATTTATATCTATTGTTTAATAAGAAAAATAAAATATAACCTTTTTTAGTTTAAAAATAGTCATAAAAAATACTATTTATATTTAAATTATACAAAGCTGGTTTGACGCCTATCATTGTTCTTTGTTTTATTATTTCTACCATAATTTTTAGTACTTGTTAGTTGTTATATATCCTTATAAACCTTGAAAATGCAAATTAAAGACAAAATAACATAGAAGATTCCTAGTATAATATTAGTTTTTTTTTAAATAATGTCTTCTTTATTGTTTCTCTAAAATTTCATTTTGTACATTTTTATTTAGATTTAAAAAAAGGTCAAATGGTCAAAATAAATGATACTATATGGAAAAATATAATTGTTTGAATGCATATTATATTAGTTTCATACTACAGGTAGGTACATTTGTTTTTGTTTTCCGGTAAATTATTATCTGCAAAAGTTAACAATTTTATTATTGTCCACTTATATCAATGAAAGTTATTGAGAAATAATATAGAACAGTTATAATTAAGTACATATAATTTATCTTAGTATAATACAATGGACAATTTTCAGACGACCGTATTATTATTTATTAAGTTCATCTCACAAATCACAGTTAAAACGTTAAGTACGCTTTAATGCGATATGTCAAATTTGATTTTTGAGTACTGAAGTAGACAGTCATATTTCGTTAAGTAAGGTTAGTAAGGTTAATAATTGAATGTATGCTATAAAATCATGTAAGATTTTCGTCCGTCATATAACTCTTTTGCAACGCAAAACTTACAGTACGTAAATAATATTATATTATGTAGGTTAACTGTTCACCTTACTACAACCCTGTCATTTGCATACGCCTATAGTAACACGAAATCTCTTAAATCACGTGTTGGAATTATTATAATATTCTAAGCGTGTACTAATTTATAATAATAACATAATAAATGGTAAACAGAAAATTATTAAACACATATTAAATGCACAATATATTATAGCTAATTTGTGAACCTATAACCGTGTAATTTTTTCCACAAAGTTGTCATTCACTTTATGTCTTTACGGAATGTTACATTTACCCCGCAGAATTAATATTATTATTTATTTTTGTCATATTTAATACTATATACATAATGTATCTTTACACGATATTTACGTACCTACATGAATTTAAGTTGTATTTATGAAGCTACATTAAAATTTACAAAAAACAATAAATGTTTAAAAAATATTTGTACTTAATTTTTTTTTTCAATAAATTAATACAATTTAATTAAATATATATTAAATGATACAGGTATAGTAGTGTAGTATTATACTTAAAATTTAAGAGGTCATTTCGTAAAATTTTTCATATTTAAAAAAGTGTATAGGTAAAAACTGTTTCCACTTCATGGAATGAACAACTTTTTAAGAAAAGATCGATTACTCAAAATAGCTACAACATATAATACAAAGAGATCAATTCAGTGATCATTAATCTTACTTAAAAGAAATATGTTGCAATCAATTAAAGAGCAATAAACGTAATCAAATTAATGTTGCGATTAAGAATTATGTTTAAAATTAGTTCTAATCTATTTTTTAAATAAAACTCGAATAAAGCGTATGATAAGTATCTACTTACAAACGTAAGAGTTAAAATGAAAGATATAATTTTGTTTTTAGTGATGGTTAAACAAAAATAAATTATCATATACATAATATTATAGTAGTGATGATATAATTCGATTTGATTAATATCATACCTAATCAAAAATTCACTCTTTTAATTTTAATCATCGCCAAAATATTAGTTTTCAAACTATAAAAGCTTGGCGATTTAGGTTGAAGATAAAATCCTGAGAAACAATTTAAAATGTAATCTACTATAAGTATCTAATATAGTAGATCAAGTAGATTCTAAGAAGTGTCAGATTGAATGCTATACCCACGTGTTAACGTCAAAATACCAAACATACCTAACATATTATGAATAGGTTCTCATTCGCTTTAGTTTATAAAGCATTCTAGATCTAATTTAAAAAAATATTTTGTATTCGATTTATTTACATTCTCTCAAGCTGAGTAAAATATATCAACATATTGGTTATATAAAAACATATGGTTAGTTTGCAATTAATTCGAATGACGCAGTTTGTACTATAGATTTTGAAAACGAAAATATAATAACTTAATTATTCAAACGATTAATTTAATCCTACAATCGTCAATCAGGTCTCTAAATCTAAGAGTGTGAGCTTTACCAACCTCTAATATAATACATAAACTTACAGGCTCATAATATTGTCGAGGTACTGTAATGTTATAATGTTAAAATCTCATTAATAATAAAATATAATAACATAATAATATGTTGTTCATTTTATTAGCCAGAGTCACTGATGTCTATTATTTATTTTAAAAACAAAATAAAAATAAATAGTAAATAGTTTGTTTTTTGTTACAAATTTTGGAATTTTCTAAATATATATAAAAAAAATGATTCCTAAATCTATTTTCCAAATAACTTTTTTTGTATAGATTTCCAACAGATAAGTCAGATAACGCACGCCATCATTGAAACAATACACGCGTATAACTAAACCAGATGACTCAACAACTTATTTTGATCGTTTTGATTTCACACCCATAAATTGTGTGTGATAACCGTTTAGCTCTCAGGCCAAAGTCATATAGACGTATAGTTTAGAAACTAAATTTATAAGCGATATGGAAGATAATATATTGTTGTATGGTATTGCATTTTTATTTTTTTATTTCAGTTATAATCATACGATTTTATTGTCTTTAATTGCATTATTTGTTTATGTTCTACTAACTTCAATACATTTTTAGATTGACCGCCATCAATAAAATAGAAACTTAACTATACAAAAAATATTGTACTTTATCTCGGGTATAAATTTGAAAACTAAGTACGAGTGAAACTTGAGTAAATTTTATCTTTTATTTTATCTGTTAGTGTATTCTGTGTGATTTCAAAAATTAGACAATAGAAATAACGAACCAACCATGGTAGCCCATAAAAGTTATTTTGAAAAAAAATATGCGAAATGAAATTTTAATTTTTCTCAAAATGTCATTAAAATTATATACACCAATACACATAACCGATTAAAAAACAGGAATGTTAGTCATTCATTACAGAACCGCTATATTAAACATGTAATAAGAAATAGACACATCAATGTCAAAAAGTTATCATGGTAGATAAAATCAACTGGTATACATAATTCTTATTCATTAATTACTATAACTTGTTAAGTTATTAAATTAAATAGAAATTGATACCTTATGTTGTTTGGTTATTTTTTTTATACTGAAAAAAATTAATGTCACGTTCTGTACTTAAAATATAGTATTTGCTATTTTTGTGTTTGAATGGAAAAGTTTTTATTCATGTTTTCAGACGATTCGAAAATATTAATCTCAGAATCTGATGGCAGCGGAAAAAAATTTATAAAATATAAATAAAGAAACCGTCACGAGTTCAGTACCTATAGGTATATCTTAGTGTTTTTTTATACTCATTTTCGGTTGTTATTATTTCCGTCGTTTATTATAGACCACCCTCTAGAATACGAATAGCTATTTAAACCTCATACATCAGCCAGAGGGATGACGAAAAACAATTCGGGTGTTATTATTTACCCGTTGCCCGGTGATCTCAATTTTGAACCAAAACCAACCGGTAATTTGCCAGATGCCCCGTGATTTATTGTTAGTGTTTTTTTCCTCCATCTCTGATTCCTTTTGGACAGCTCTATTAAGACGTCTTTGGTAGATTTGCTTCCCGACGTCCTACCTTCGCCACGATCACCATCCGTACAGGTACGGATATCTCCTGCGGTAACAATAATAATAATTATTCTGAAGCCATTATGCGAACAAGTCAATTCCGAGGGTTAAACGCGCTAAACGTCGGCCTTCCGTCGAAATATTCCAATATACCTACCTATAGGTAAACTACACGTGTGTGTGGGCCCGGAGCATTCCATTTTTAAATCGTTAAATCGAGTAACGTAAAAAAAAAAGAATGAAAAAAACAATTTAAACATAATTAATTGTTTTATAATTAATTGTTAAACGCCATCAAAGCCGTGCTATTAGTCGGGTCAAATTTGCCGATTAGTGAAGCCCACCAACAAACAATATTGTATATAAAGCCGCAGGCTTTCGCCACTAGCTGGTTCACGTGCGTTTATCCTATTGTATTACACAACCCGTACACAAAATGTGAACATCTGACAGGCTTCATCTGAAAAATAATTCATTTGGAAATACCTCACTTCGGATGAAAAACGTGTGATTTGTTTGACATAATTCGACGGGGGTGGTTTTAAAAACGGGACTAAAATAAAGAAAATGAATTTGAAAAAAAAATAATAATAATAAAACCGCATCGTTTATTGTATTATTTAATACGTAGGTATTTAAAATAAATCATGTTGTCTTAATACATTTAACGAAAAATAAAACATTATATCCTCGAAGAAGGGCTGTTATAAAATAATTGCTTTTTTATATTATTATTATTTTTTGTATTTGTTGTTGTATTTTATATAAATTTATAAATATTAAAAGACACATGAATACAAATATGCAAACGGTTTTATTATTTATTCAAATGCTAAAACTGCTTAAAATAAGAATAGTAGGTAATCATTTATTATTAATTTTACGACATTTTTGCGTGGTTTCAAAATAATTACGAGTTTTTAAACAAAATGTGATACAAGACAAGATTGATGTCCCACTTAAATGCATGGTCAAAATATAATAAAATTATAAAAGTAAATTTATACATAATACGCTATTATGAATATTACCATGATTTTAAATAAATTCAGTATTATGTTTATTACAATATTATTTTGAAACACATTTTTTTAATATAATCTTTATAGTATAATAATAATGGAGTACATATAAATACATCGTTTTGTTTTATGTGAAAAAATAAATTGTGATTATGTCGTAAATCTTAACATATTTTTTAAAACTATTAGAAAATAGAAAAATTTAATTTAAATATATTATCATGATAAATTTAATTTTTAACCAATAAATACAGAAGACTTAAAATATTATGAAATCGTAGGACGCTCACCTTTTTGCTTTTGGGTAAAATTACCCAAAATGTAGTCTGTTTGGACTTAGGACGTATATGAGTGTTTATTTTTCTTTATGCACTGCTGACTGCTCCTAAGTAATGCACCATGAACGTTTTATTAACGATTTACATGTGTAATTTATTTTTCAATAATATTAAAAAATTGTCGGTGTCTATATAAGCAAAGAAATCGCTTGTCTGTTGCACGTGTTTTTGAGATAACCCAAAATTCGGCGAATCATTTTTATCAAAATCGACCCTCAAATGTCTCATTTTTCATTTTAATAGTTGTTTAATCATAATATTGGATTGTCCATATTATGATTTCAGTAGTATTCCATATCTCCCACGTTTTATTACATTATATTATGGCACATCGATTTTTATCGGTTATCATTAATTTACTTATCTTCTCTTGGGTTTACTGCGTTTCAAATTCTTGCCTCAAATGGTCAAACACAAATACGAAGGATTTGCGCTTTATAGCTTCGTATTCATAAATTTCACTTATCGATCGTCTTTCATACACAGAAACGATAAAAACAAAATAAATAAATTGAAATAATTAAATCATTTGTTCGTAAATATGAGCAAAACATAAAAAATTACTTTTTGAAAGTGAGTGTTATTTTTTTATGGTTCCAATAACAATATTAAATTAAAACGATAATCCTTATTGTTTATACCAATAATTTTTTTAGTATCGAAAACGTAGGGTTAGACACGATGAATTGGCAATATAAACTATGTACGCATCGAGTTGCCATCTTTTATAAATTATAATATAATAACCGCTAAACCGTTGTGAGAAATATAATTCGTGTTTTGGTGTTGTGTAAATAGTTCATACTTGTTTAGTTTTATCAACGAATAGATTTCAGCTGGTTTGAATGGAATCGAAACTGCAGACGTTCGCCATCGAAATCGTTAATCAACTTAACTGAATACAATACAATTTGCACCTGTAAATCAAGAGACTTGTATATTATTTATACATATAATATATACTATCATTCGACCCGATGATGAACCCTATACGCTAATATCATATTTTGCACGCTACCACAATGTATCTGCGCCAACAACAGTATGAATTTCGTTTTTTTCGCACATTACAAACGACAATAAACGACTATATTATTGTAAAGTATACACATTATACGCACCGCGGTTGCCGTTCAAAAAACTTTTCTCCTGGTCATGGGGTGCGATTTTCGTGCGATTGTCCTCAAAATTTGCGGCGCAGATGTGTGTACAGACTACCTACAGCGTGTATAATACCTACAAATAATGTGTAGGCTGGCACAATCAAGCTTCGGCCTGGTCGAAAAAAATGTATATCATCTTATCTTTACGATTTATGAATTAAAATCGATTTCGTTGTCACTGTAGCGCACAACATGTAATAATAATATGCCATATGCGTATATTATGTGCGTGTGTCTATAAATACGACCACCCCTGACGAATGCGCACCCCCGCGTTCCAAACACGTTGTGTATATTTTTCGGCCGCAGTAGCACTACGACATTTAGATACGGACTTGTGGCCTAATAACAGCCACATTGAGCGAATACGCACACAAAATTCAACAACAACCGATATAATAAATTACCGCTAATACTTGATAACAGTGCCGTAAATAAAGATTTTTGATTGTAAGTGCATGTTAAATTTTATATTTATTAATATGATCTTGTGTCTTGGGGCCACACACGTTTTTATACGTCCTCTTCGGGGGTGAAATACATCAGCTCCAGCATCCACATTAGTTACGGCCTTGTACTGTACCGTGACCACAGTACTACATCTGTTATCGACATCGGTATGTGTCGGTAGGTATTGGTCATCGTACCCATCGTATAAGCTCTTCGAATTTTCTTTTTTGGTTATGCGCATTTGACCACAGATTTTTTTTAATAAAACCGATGAAAACTTTTATTGTCATCGTCGCAATATTGTTCGGACAATTTACCTGCAGCAGCTGCCGTCTCCCAATTATTCGTACAGCATCATTATAATAATATGTCGTTGCGTCACGTGCGTCGCCCGCATATTATAATATGTACCTAATCGCTGTATAAATTAGCGATTTCTCAAAGTCAAGGCCGTTTTTACGGTCTTCTCCAACGGCGGCGGCGGAGAAAAAATAAATAATAATAAATAAACAGTTATACGGTAATATTAATGAGACCGTGGGCGTGTGAACCACGGAACAGCGTTTCCCGTGGCGGTCGCGGCGAAACTTACCGGCGCGACACTGACCAAACACTCGCCGCACGTACGCACACACGTGCGTGAAATCAATGTTGAAAGATAAGACGTTTGCGTATATTATAAATATTATTATTATTATTAATATTGTTGTTTTTTGTCGAGGCGTGTAGCTATAATAATAATAATAATAATCAGTAATCACACTCGATATCTCGCGGTGTTACACGTGCATATTATTATTGTGTTGACCGTCGACGATATTGTAATGTGCGATCGAATGCACACACGGATCGTCGTAAAATATTTTACGAATTATAATTATTATTATTATCATCGTCCGAGTGTATAATAGGCTTCTAATTTATAACCGATCGCTTTTCTGGACATTGCATATATTATAATATATATTTATACATAATATAGAGTTTGGCTGTGTAACGCTTATAAAATATGTATAGTAATATAATATACGTACGCACTGTCGACGCCTATACGATCTGTCCACGACGACGACTGTAATTATTTGACTGCACTACGTATTAGGCGTGCAGAGATCTGCATTTCAGGCAGTGTCTACGGTGTTTTCGAATCCCACTGACAAGTCGATATTTCTCTAGTGATGTGTGTCGTATTATTTTGCGTCTCGTTCAACACTCGGAATTATGCACCTATAATATACGCGGTGCGCTGTTATTTTGTTCGTTTATATTAAAATTATAAGTATCCATCCAAAATTCGAATCCAATGCACTGAAGTATAAATTAAAACAGTATTACATATTATATAGCGTGTATAGTGAATTTTAATATAGAAAATGAAATATTTTCCAAAATATTGTGAATGTACAACTTACAAGTATAAATACAGAGACCCAAAAACATCAATTAAATTGATGAAAATTGAACGTAATACCTAAAACTCTATTTTAACATCGAGTTAATTTATAATGAACTCAGTGGTGTAACTGAGGGCCCGCAGACCCCGCGTTTCGAGGGGTCCATGGTAATTTGGGGCCTTTAGTTATAGGGTTATATTTGGTATAATAATATATTAAGGGCTCATTTTAAAAAGTTTTAATTTTTGCGGAGGGGGGGGGGCAAATTTTTTTATTACACCACAGAATAAACTGCTGCAGAGGTTTGTTGTTTAAAATTTGTTGATCTGTTGATCGAAACATAAACAAGCATCATGACTAAGATTTAAGGTAATTTAATAAAATATTATATTTGTTAATTTTAGAAATTCTAAAACTGATTATATTTTAACAGAGATAATAATTGAACTGATAGACTGTATAATTCATATTTTTTTATTAAAATTTAAAATAATATAGTTATTAGTCAATTCCATCTACTTAACCTGCCGTATCAGTACGTTATAATAACTGCCCGGTCATTACAACCATCAATTTATACTGTACGGTGTACGTTTATGTATTATATAACTGTATAAGTAGGTAGTTTTATATTATCACGTTTCAATATTATTTTTGTCTAACCCACTCGAAACTAGGAACAATCTGTTTAGTGGTATAGACATGATCTATAATGTATTTATTTGGGCCTCATAACTAATATTTAGATCACCTACCTATAATATTATCGAGTTCTGTATGTCTTTTACACGACGTTTTAGAATGCTTAGCAGTTAGCACCAGGGCAATATGGTCCTATTTATATGAATGTGAGAATGTGAGATAAAGTCTCAAAGGGACATATCTTTTCATGCAATTCATCTTGTTGAAATAATATAGGGCGAATCTGCACACCTTATAAATGTATAATAACTATCCATTAAATATATTGGTAATAATTACTCTTATGAAATATAGTTATAAAATATATTTAAATCTATCACATCATGGGCGGAAATTATAAAATAAATAATGTTTTATAATATACATATTAATACATAATTAGAACAACCTTTCTGATTTGGATCGTCTAGTCGTGATACCACCCATATAGAGGGAATGGAGAAGCGCTTCTAAATTGTCGCTATTTGGCACCAAATGGCTTAACACGACACTAATGCTATAGTATATTATGCAAAATTCGTGTTTTGTTTCACTATCTTCTGATGAAATCTCCCGGTGTTAAATTTTCTCGAGTATAAAAATAACGAGTATGTGATCAAAATATTAATATCGTATCAATACATGTTATTTATTTTGTTTTAATAAAATTTATTAAAAACACTTCTATTCTTCGACTATATTATTTCCTTAGTTTGAATTTGAATTTTAATTAAACCTCATTATACTACAATTTATGATAGTAAAACATTAAACATATTATTATATAATATTTCACTGACGTATATTACAACGCAACACTGCTTCAGTCAAAATAAATTAATATTCAATTTTGGTAGTTGTAACAGTCGAATTATATATTATGCCATATTAAAATATTAAACCCACGTGCAATAATAAACAGCATGTGTCGATAACTGCAGTTTTTTATTTGTTCATACAATTTAAAATGTATTATTGTTATTCTAAGTCCATTCTTACACATTGGATCTGGACATAGAGTTATTATAAGAACATTATCGGTTACGTTATATTACTGTAGCTATAAAAAATTACCACCGTTGTTTTGACGACGAATGATGCCAACAGAGTCATAACGATCGTGGCGCGTATTTACATAGATAAAATCGACATCAGATTCGATGCAATCGAAAATAACCTGACCACGGTTTCGTTTAATTATGAATAATTTTACATAGATTTACTATCGACGTACGTCTTACATCGGCCGATGTATTATATTATATATGCGAGTTACCTACCTATAATATAATATAAACGTTATTATATTTTATGTATATACATAGGTACTATATTATATATAGGTAGGTAGATAACTTACATAAATGTACATAGAATAATAAAAATCGATAATTTGTTCACGAAAATATCTGGTCCCTATACTAACGAAAATTATAATATTATACACTTAGTTATAATATCAAATATGTATAATGTTTTTATTGTAATTAGGTATTTAATAAAATAAATCACCAAAACAGACATGTTTTTAAGCATTTTTTCAGATTTTACGTTTATAGCATTTATACAAAATAAAAAGGAAACCATGGAAAATTATTTTAAAATAGAACACGATGGTTAAGCAAACATTAATACATTTTTATGAATTTTCTATAAATCAATTTAAAAATTGACCAGTATGAAATTGTACAAAAATTTAATTTCAAATCATACTTGCAAAATAGTACAGCTTATTTTGTAGAAATACAATAAGCTATGATAAAATTCCAATTAATGTAATGAATATCTCATTCAATCATACATACATACGTTATACGTTTATAATATAGTAACTTGGGTAATTACCTGACACCTGTTTAGAATATGCGATTTTAAACAATTTAACGTTACTAATTTGTAAATTATAATAAATTAATATAAGGATATAGCTATTATCTCATGAGGACAATATTAATTACATTTTCAATACGAATGTCGAGTTCATATCATTATATTGTTTTGTACATTTTTATAGTCATCTTGACGTAGGTATAAAATATATATGTATATTGTATGTGCTTATAACCCAAACACACATCGAATTATATAATTATTATATATACTTATATGGGAAAATTATAATTGCCTATTTTATTACATTTAGTTGTAATGACGAGTTTTTAACATTTTATATTTTTTATCTACTCTACCGACACTAAAATGATTAATATTTAATCTCTCAATAACTTTGCATTATAAAACTTGTCATAATGTCATTTATTATTATAAAGGTACTTTGTATTCGTTATATATACATACATTTATAACCATAAAATCTCGAATAACTTACAATAATAATTATGACTGCAATAATACCTAATTGTATTTTGATAATACATTAATACTATCGATGTTAATTCAATGGTCTTGAAAACAATTAAAATATTATAAATATGCGCGAAACGTTTCCAAGTACTGAGATATGCATTTAGAAGCCTATCTAATGATAATTATTATTACAGCCACATTGCAGGATGTGTCCTATGAGTTTCTTTTGGTAAAATCATGAATTTTTGTCAAATAAATTTACGTTTGTGTAATTTTAAACGTTTATATTATAATATCTGTAATAGTTAAACGTATACAATGTAACTGAGAAAAATCAAAGTTATGATAAAAAAAGTTACACAAAAATAATATGATACTAAAAGGAAAAAGCTATATTTATGTTTGTACACAATAGATACTTGGGTCATAATGAATTAAATATATTAAAAATATTAAAAATAAAAAATAAAAAATTATTCAACCAAATGAGTAAAATATAAATAAACTATAGATTTTGGTTCATTTCAACATTACACTAGAAAAAATCATCAAAGTCAATTTAAACAAGTTTATGATTTTAATTAAGACAATAATTATTGTACTATAAGTCACTAGTTTACTAGCGAGCGTCCGATTACAGATTTGTTTGTACGCAAAGAACACACTTGGTGGCCCTCGAAAATTATGCACCGATATCATACCTGCGTGGGCTACCATTTTTGGTGACCATCTGCAGCTGATGAGCTGATATAAATATTCGGTTTAAGCTACCTAACTGGTGAAAATAACCTCACGCAAACTGGAGCGTTACGAAATTTTAGAAAAAAAAAAAATCTTTCAAATCAAAATACAAGCATAATACAACAAATGTGTTTTGTTGACAGTTGAAAAACCCCACGTATACTACACTACTACACCATATTGTAGTTTTATAATATTAACTGTGATCGAGTGACGAATTTCTTTTTATATTTTTATTTAAAAAACAAGTTATACGAACATGGAAAAATAATTGTTTTAGTATTTATAATATAGGTACTCGTATTTTCAAATAAAAAAACTCTTTTGCATAGATGATATTTTCTTCAATAAATTCGAGTAAATTTGCTTTAACTTATTATTAAATCGTAATTGAAATTCAGATTTGTGATATTAAACGTATGTATATTAAATAGGTACTAGTTACAGTTTAACACAAACGTAAAATTACGATGTCCTTTTAATTATTTTGGGTGAGATAGTTAGAGCCGAGAGATCATAGAACATAGGTAATTATATTCTAATATCATTCTTAAATATCTAGATTTTATCGTGTTAAGAACCTTTAAATATAGTTATATACCTGTAGATTTAAATATTTTATTGATCATAGGATATAATTTATTAGAAGAGATACGTTAAAATATTTTCTTAAAATATAGTACTCGATTACTTCCACGCCTCCACTCACATTAAACGATGGATAAAATCACTTTCATACAAAAATGTGTTTTATGAATATGACCACCGTTTACTTTAAAAAAAAGTCAATTCACAATTGTACTAATAAAATTATTCATATTGTTTTCCTCTTGAATGTTTAAATGTTTAGTTCATTTATAACATGTTATTTTAGTTGAGTAAATGATTAAAATGTGTTACAATTTATGTGTGATCTAATAAAAGACAAATGATGCATTATATTTTTATGAGCCTTAACTATATAAACCGATAATATTATTTCGGTTTGAAATTATAGTTGGATTAAAATGTATAAGGTAATAGATTCGGATTAATAAATCTATGTATAATAATAATATTGTTTACATATTATTTAGGTATCGTTCAAATCGTATATTTTCTTGTTTTCTTCATCGAGTGGATTTATATTACAAGCAGTATTTATAGTTTATACTCTTCCAGTTCTCTGTGTTATTTATGATTATAAATAGCCATATGCACCAGTAGTTAAGTTTCTGAGCGCTTTATTTATTTATTTCATTGTCGTAAAAGTTATATACCATCTCATAATATAGTGCAGACTTGTTAATGGTGACTCCAATATGGAATATATGGTTATACGTTTATATATGTATCCATAATATATGGTGTTACACTGTTATATCTATTATATTGCAGATATACATGAGAATAAAAATAAAATCTTCCTTAATCATGGATATTATTGTTCTGCAGCAGTGTATTCTACGAAGTGGTAGGTATATGTGATAATTTCAAAAGATGAAGTTTAACATTTTTGAAAAACCATGTTGTAATATACATTTTCGATGTACCTATAAGTTTTACATATCGGCTGTAGTCATCGATATCCAATTTATATTTATGATATGCATGCGTTATAAGGCGATCAAAATTTAGACCACTACAACATATAAACTAGACCATAACGTATATTATGGACAAAGATGGTTAAATATTTAATTGATGCCTGGCTAAAGTGTAATACAAGAATAAATTATAACGCTATAGAACATAATATTATACTGTGCGTTGACTTCCAGAATCGATAAAAATCAACATATATTATTATAAGCGTTTGTTTCGTTTTAAAATTTAACATTTAAAGTGTGCGGGACTGGTTCGATGATCTGTATACAATTTATTTACGAGTATTAAGGGAATTTGACGGACGACAGACGAAACATCAATCTTATATTTGACGAAAAAATAAATTACTAGGTATAAAATGAAAACAACAGGACACAGTGTATATATTATTATGAACTATTGAGACAATTTATCAGATAGATTAATTAATATAGGTATCTAATACAACTGCAATATATGTCACGCCAAAGTCGATAGTGGATTATTCGAGTGGATTATATTATATATTATTACGACGTTTACTACAATATTTTAAACGCTACGATTGTACCTACACTATGCGTACAAGTCGTTACAGCAAGTGCTCTATATAGGTATACTAATATGATAATGATAACGTATGTAAATAATCGTATTATATTATATACGTACATAGTTTTTTTTTTTCTGCAAATTAAATCTCACAGACAAATGTCAACGATCCTCGTTTGTCCGCAACCACCCACGAACCAGTGCATATTATAAGAAACGCGTTCCAACAAACGTGCTCTATACCCATATATATTATAATATATATTATGCATATAATATAATAAACGCGCGTACATCCGATGTGAAGATTTATGTTTTTCGTCTGGTCGTTTCGAAACCATTCGCTTTTGCGCATTAAACGCGTTTATGCTACAGGGAGCGAAATAAGTGAAATAAAAACCGTGATTTATGCTGCAATTCGTTTGCACCCCGTGAAATAATAGTAATAATAATAATGCATTAAATTGGCGGCGGCGGCGGCGGCGAAGTAATACGGAGCAGATAGTTTTTGTGTTCAAATATTATATACATTGGCAACGAGTGCAGAGAGGAGCTGGTTTATAACTCGCGACGTGCTCGCCTGCTTATTATTATAATATATTACATGTCACTGTGATATAAGCAAATGGTGGAGAGTATATATGGTTGGTGTTCAACAATATGCCAACGACCATACCATAGTCCGACCGTGACTACCGTTATATAATATATGATATTATTACGATATTGTTATCTTCATCGCTGCCGTTCTATACAAAACTGTATGTATTTAAACGTAAAATAATATAATAATATGGTTATATATTTTAAGTTATTTATACGCTGCAGCAGTATATTATGCGTACGCGAGTCGACAGATTGGATTTTCTAGATTAGTTTGGCCAATGTTGTATTAAGTCATTTGAATATCAAAATACGTAGGGGAAAAATATTCTTACATTATACATTACAATATTATTATGCGTATCATACGTATATAATATAATATAAATATTTATTAATATTAATAATATAAACACAGACCACACTAACCGTTGTTCACCGGTATCATCGTAAACTTCAAGACGCTGTCAAGCCGTGTCGCGTGTGGTCTCGCCACGCAGGTACGGTATATTACCAAAAACCGTTTTTTGTTTTTTTTTTCTTTTTAATTTATTAATTTTTCTCTCTTTCTGCCGTTGTCTCCGTCCTCTTCGGTCGGCCGTGTACAGTTGGCCGCGCGTTGATTTATCAAGATAATGTGAATAATAATATTAAATAATATATTCGGGACGCAAAGCCTGGAAAAAAATATTATTAATATATTAGGTGTATCATTCGTCCTTTTCGAGCGCATTGTCCCGTCGGAGTCGTCAGACAGGCAGCTATACAATAAAATATCAAAATAATAATAATGATGATTTCAAATTACACACCGCAAACAAAATAATATTGTATTATAATACATGACGGTATTATCGTTTTGTCATTTGTTACCTACTTGTTAAGTCGTGAAGTCATGCAAGTAAACTGCTGTCACTACCATAGTGTGCACGATAATAAACATAACATCATAACAATAATAATAATACGTATCCAAAAAGGTCGAGAAAAATGTTTAATGTTTCAGAGTTATCTAAATAGTAATATAATTAAGTGCTGTGAACAAGCAGCCTATATAGAAGTGTGCTGCAATATTATAAATAAAAACAACTAAACCTTATCTGACTTAGGAATGCATGTGACAGATGTGAAAAAAATTTTGAAACAGCTTTCAACGATAGTAATAATATGTATTTTGCACGCGTAGGAAACGTTTAATCGCGAACAATCGTTCGAATCGTTGAAAATGCGTGAATATAAAATATAATATAAATAATAAATATATATTATACGACCAGTTGATCTAAACAAATACTCAACTACAACAAAATTCCGATAATGATTGAGTTAAAAACTCGTGTTCGAGCGTTTAAAAATCGACTAGTGTAAATCGTATTAATCTAAAAACGTCCAGAATACTAGCTGTTACTGTATGTATTGTGTAAGGAATAATATAATATAGTATAATATACCAATGCGGTTATTGAGGCACTTGGGAATTAAATTATAATAAAAATATATTTAAATTACAGTTCTTGAAAAATGCATGAATGTGTACTTATTAGTAAATGTGTGAGCTTAACAATTGATTTATAAAATAAAATCAACCTATAGTAAAACCTATAGATGTAAATTGATTAATTCAATCATAAAAATCTATTTTGCTTGTCTTATTGAATCCAAAAAATAATATGTAGGTAAATACGTACCTCATTATAGTGTAATACGCATAGACAGATCTTTTGACAAGATCATTTTTTTTAGTACTGACATTTCTCAGAGTTTTTCTGTTTTTATAATCTTATAGGTTTCACCATCGTGGAAGACACGATTTTCAAAGAAAACTATACAACGTATAGAATACAGTATCAAATTAACATTACTGTATCATAAAATAAACAAAAACCTTCTTATATTTTATACTAGGTATTTACCAATGAGGTAAATCAGATAAAGCTATTTATAAAATATCCGTACATCAGTTGAACAAACGCGAGGGTGTTTCACTTGTGTTATTAAAATCCGAATTAAAGTTTGTTCGATTTATATACAAACAATCAATTTAAAATGTCTAATCATTATATTTTAGTAGCTGTTGTATTATAAGTTCTAGCATCTAGCTCACTGAGTCTATATTTTTAATACATTTTTTTTTAGTTTTTTACTCATTTCCATCATAATATGTTTGATATAAAAAAAAGCATATTATAATAATATTATGGTTTAATCACTACATTGTAATCGCTGGTAATAAGAAAACACGTTCTTACATGCATAAAAAAATACTCAAATGGCATTCGTGTCCAAATCCAAATCGTGGTTTCGATCAAACATATTATTTATGTAAACAATCTGCACACAATTTTATGGTATAGTCCTATTTTATCTTACTTTATACGTATATATGATGCATGTAGATCACTGTATTGAATAATGTGCGTGGTCTGAAACACGTGCGCAGATGATGATTTCAGCAATGACGACAATGATGTCGACAAATTGCACAGCGTTCTTAACGTTCGGAGCTTTATTGGCGCTCTTAATCTGCCGTGCAGCTTACTCGGTATTTATAACACATCACTTAGCAAATTAATTTCGTGTCGATCAACGATCGTAATTATAATTGTTTTTCATCCGTCGTTGTGTTAAGTACCTATAGGAATGTACCTATCTTATATAAGGGCTATATAATACACAGTTTGTGTTTTGCGAAAGTGTACACATTATAGTGGTTAACAATATGTTTTCCTTATCTAAACCATCAAATTCAAATGCATAGTATTATATCATAAACGATAAGAAACATTCATTCAGATACAATTTATTCGCATGTAATGTTGTGTTTGTTCAGGATTAAAAATAAATCATTCATAGTTCATAAACAATAAAATTTTTTATAGTATGGTGACTGTAGGTGACCTATATAAAGTAATAATTTTTCTATCAAGTGAAACCATAAACATATTATTATTATTTATTGACGTTATATTTTATGATGACAATTTGCAATATATTATAAGTATAATATACCTCTAATATACTTTTTAAGTATCTGGTTCAGCAGTTAAACTTATTAAAAATGTTTAAGTATGATAAAATAGTGTGAGTTGTATAAATTATAAATGCAACGTATATTCGTAAAATGTATGTGCAAAATAATGTTTACTTTTTTATAGAACTATATAATATTATCAAAAGCTAAAAAAAATTGTTATTATTAGTAGATCCGAACGTATTTCATAAAATACAAACACTTAAATTGATGATGGCCGTTGGTTAGAAATAAAATTATTAATATTTTAAATTTTTAGTATTTAAATTGTTTTAAAAAAGTTTTGTATAATTACCAATTAATTTACCCATTATAGTTCATTATATTAATATAAAAGAAACAAAGTTTGTTTTGATGACAAGTTAAATTCTAACATCAAGTATAGACTGGATAGTCTTAAGTCGTAAATTTAAAGGACAAGTTCAAAATTAATTTAGTATTTGACTCAGACTAATAATTTGAAGTTTGCAGCGTAGTAGTTAATTGTGAAATATTTGTAAAATTTAAAAAATATATATGCAAAATTGTCTGAGCCTAGATGATGTTTTATTAAGCCTTTCATGACGTATTACATCCATAAGGTATATAGTATTGTTCAGCCATGAGCACATGCATTAAGCGTACACGAAATACATTTTGATACGAATTCACAAACAACTATTTTATACAGTTCTAATAACTATATGAAGCGATATATGTGCACTATATGTGCGCATTATATGCTAACAAAGTGAAATAGCTTTATTTATTTAGTGTATACAAAAATGTGCCATAAAACGTGCTTTAATAAGAGCATTTTTTCATAATGACCAAAATTACAAATAATTTAATATAATATCATGCATCTAATAAATAGTAATGTGTACTATTATTTTGAAGACGAGTATTTGTATAACGGCCATTGCACGCGTGACGGTTAATCGTGTGATATGCTTATATGTATCGTAATTATTTAATACTTATAACATAACATTATTGAAGTGCACTGATAAAAAACTTCGAAAAAGATAACGATATAACAAGTATGATATCGATGTGGTTGTAACTCATCAGTGAAGTCATTATCTGGTCTGTGTATTAACATGAAAAATAAAAAATTGTTTACGTTTTCGAAGTGAATTAAACAATTTTTTTCATTATATAATTTGTTTGTTTTTCTCTGTCTAGCCGAAATGCAGACACCTATATTCTCATATACATTATATAAATATAACATTTCATAATGTGAAGTCAGAATATTATATTATATACACTATACAGGGTAATTCATCAAGCGCACTCACTTTTATTTTTCTATTTAGTAAGTAATACATTTATTCAAATTCAAAATATATTTATACTACTTATGGAGTGTTCTGTGATGAAATACATTTTTATTTTTTAAATAAAAATCTAAATAAGAATTTTTGAAAAATGTATGTATCTAATTAAAAATTCGAACGAGTATTTTTTTTAGTTGTTAAAATATTTATATAAACAATAAACATGATAATAGTATTTAAAATGATTTTATAAAATATATAAAATAGACGAAATATTTATCGGATTTAGTATTTATTATAATTGAACATGGGAAATTAATTCAAATAACAAGAGTGTAAAAATTCTAAAAATCAGAATTTGAATATTAAGTTCATTATAAAGGATAATAATGGGGGTTAGCATGATTGGTGAATCACTCTGTACATGTATACATATACTATCTCTCAGTAGTGATTTAATAACAAGACTCGGTCGATCTTAATCGTATAACGCGTATGCTAAACTGTTATAACTACAGTAAAACGAATTGTATGTTAAGTCGCCTGTGTGTGTATGATTATACACCTGTACATGTTGTTTATAATACTACTAGCGTTTATATTCATATATATATATATATAATATGTAACATGTGTGTAAACTGTAAAGTATAACCAGTCTGAAGACAAGTCGCGATCAGATAATGAGACGGAAGTCCGATATAAATATATATATATATATATATTATGTAGGTATGATATTATATTATAGAGACAAATTTGCTCGGTGCAAAAAAAGACTTACGCCTCTCACATATATTAATGAAAACACACGCTAGACATAAGTCTATATAGTTTCCAGGTAGGTACCTACATAATATACTATACAATTTATAATATGAGTTTTACGTTATACTTACCAACGTATAATATTATTGATATATTGTTACGATTCTTCTATTACATATTTTTTTTTATTGTTGTTTAATGTGTCTGTACAATCTTTCCAAGGTAATCGCCGTTTAAATTAAAAAATTTGGACTATACGGGATGTTTAGAAAAATATGCCTGCAAGCAATACAGTAAAGATTTATTTTTAGTATTTTATACTTTTTTCATTTTATATAAGTAATCTAAACATAGTTTTCAATTTATCAATAAAACAACAAGTCAAATAAAGACCGTATTTAATACAGTGAAACTTCTATTAAATGAATTTCTCTACAATACGATTTTTTTTTTGTTCTTCATGATACTTCGTTAAATAGAAGTTATACTGAATAATAATAAAAAAAAAAAATATTGTTTCATTTTATTGTTTAAATATTAAAGCGATATCAGTACGGGGTGCAAAAGCTAAAAATCCTAAATAGAAATATAAGACGTTAATCTATTATACCCATATAATAAAATATATAGCCAAATAGGTAACGAGTTGTTACAAATTTCTAGATCTATACATTAATTAGGCGTGCCCATCTCTGTATAAGCCCATTTCAGCGTTACGTTATTTTTTCATTTGCTTATATCAGTAATGATCACTTTTAGATAAGTCAATTTTTATTATCTTATGTACTTACAATAATTGTTCACGACAGTTACATGTAGGTTTTTTGATAGCATACACTATGTCAGCTTTTATTATTGGAAATGGCATAACATTATCGCATAAAATAATCTAAAATAATACATTACCCCGATCATTAAGTAGTAACCAATTATTACTTGTTAACTATAGTCACCATGGCTGCACGCCTACACAAGAAATTGAAACTTTCCGTGATTGTGAAGTATTCGAGACGAGCATTATAATTACATGTATAATTTTGATGCACTTTAAACTAATAACTTAAAAAAAAAATGGAAATATTGTTAAGTACAAAATTTCGTGTAAATAGGTTGAGAATTTATATATCAGTTCAATTAATTTTATCATGTTAGAATTTATTAGAATAATATGAGTAGTTTTATTTTGTATGGCTTTTCAGTGAATAAACAATAACTATGGAATTGACATCGAATAATATAATATGGTCACATAAAATATAAATACATATATAATTATTATAATCAATTAATATATATATATATATACATTTATATAATATATGTGTAATTTTTAAGATCATAATTATATTCATTTTTAAATTTATTTGTATCTACGTAATATCAAATAAACACCAAATAACGGTCCTATGCCAAAGTGGTCATGGCGAAATGTACTAGAGTAGTTAGTAGGTACTAGACATCAGACATTAATTATAATACCATAACACATATCGATTAGTTTTCTGAATTAAATCTCAAGACTTGTTACCTTTATGTCTCGTTTTTCAGTAGTTTGAAAGATTGCTTCCACATATCTAACACTGAAGTGGCTGTTTATTCCCAGTATAGCCGGTACAGTATACACTTTTAACCCGATAACATCGTGAGATTCTGGAAAACGGTCAGATTTTTTTTTTATGTGGGCGTTATAGTATAGGTATATTATTATAATAGTGTGACCCATCGTCCGGACGGAATTCAGCTATTAATGATAATAAACATAATACGATATTAATTTTATGACGTCGACCGTGTCTTCGGCTTGTTAATGCTGCTCGTATACATTATAATAAAATATATCATATTATATTATAATGTGTATACCAGGCAATTAAGACGTCATTTTACATAGACGAGTCTCTGATCCATTGCCGCGAACGTTGCCGCCTCTCTATAATGAAGGGTCGTCGGTCGAATGATCAGACTGATGGGATGCACGTAGGTCAAAAGGGTATAATACATTAGTAGCTACCCCAGTTAAAAATTAATACGTGTACTTATACTTACTATAGAAGGGTTTTCGACTGCACACTATTTGCGTTCTAAAAAAAAATTTCATAATATTTTATATTATTCGAAAAAATAAATTACTTAAAAATTGAGCTACATTTAAAACACGAATTTTCTAGGAGATGTAACCTTGCAGATCAATGAATTATTTTATCAAATAACCCTGAAGTACATAAATCAGACAAAATCTATGGGGCCATTTATGAGGGTAAAATTATTTTAACCAAAAAAATAATAGTTTGTTTAGGCCACTATTAATTATAAAATTTGGGTGAGTGAAATTATTTTACTTGCATGAACACTTCATTAATAATGTGCGTGTGGTTTATTTTATTGATTTTTGATTTTACAGTATATATTATGGTATACCTAACTATAATATTGTTTCAAAACTATAATGCATTTTTATAGTTATCAATTATCTATATTATACGTGGTTTCATTTTTTCAATTTGCAATTATAAACAGTACTTATACAAATTAATTTATCTGTAAATCTATTCATACTTATTCGCTCAAACAGTATTTTTTAGTGAATATACAACACCGATATACAACTATTTTTTTCCCGGAAAAAAAATTGCTATTGGTAAAATATATACGGAAAAGCTTGGTATATTTAAAGAATATAGGTACTGTTAAATAAGAAACATTTTGTTCACCGTTAGACGACACATCGAAACATTTATTGTATTCTCGTCATACGTACTCGTATATTATATTATGTGTATAAATTTACTACTCGGGCAGACGTTTATAGCAGAGATCTATATTATACTTTCCCGACGCGTCATAATGTATTACTCGGTGTAATACGTTACAATAATATACTATCTTTTTTCCGTGACCATGCCTATAGTTTTATGTATAAGTCCAATTTGTCATATCATTTTGACGTTCGGTCGGTTGAAAACTCATATTATTTAAAAGCCGTAATGTGTTGTTATTTATTTCCAATGTAGAATACCTACACCTCCGTATGTAATATGTATGCGTTATTGCACGAAACAATATTATACTGGTATTATATTATTTTAAAGCGAGAAATACCACACATTATCACATTATTATAATTTTTGTGAAATAAGTCAAGCACATTTGACAATAAATTAACCAGAACGAAACACCTCTGTCACAGCATGAGGGAATATTTTTTTTTTGGCAAATATCCTAATTGTGAGTTTATTATTTCATTAAAATTAACGATGTGACGCTTTCAATAATACACCCAACAAAAAAAAAAAAAAAAAACAAATATTGTGTAAAATATATTATTCTAATTTAATCATATCATAAAATAATAATAATAGTAATGTTCACGATAATGAGTAATGCCGTTCGAATGCTGAATTTCACACAATTCGATAGCTTATACTAGACATTATATTTATTCGATTTTTATTGTAAATTATTCATAAATCATGATCGATATGACATTCGTATATTTGTTTTTAGCTTTCAAATTATGATACAAGTTTTTTACGTCTTCATAATATAGTTATAGGTGTAATGTGTAAGATGTATGATACAATTGTATCAGGGTTTAATGTCCTTCCCCCAAAGAAATTTCGCAAAAAAACTTCAGTATTAAGCCTTATACAACGATTCTATAAATAATGCCACAGTACATGTGTAGGTACCTGTAGTTAGGTACATATAGAGAGTATTATTCGTATTACATAGAGTTGTAGGTAAATTGTTTACATTTAAATGTTATTATTCAAATTATTTTATACCTTTATAATATGCAAGCTGTATGTATAAGGATTTGTACACCCGATGGACGTGTTGACAGGAATCATATTCATAAATAAAAAATAATAATGTACGTGTGTAAATAAACGAATATTTTGATACAATTCGTTTGACGTATTATTTATATAATATGTTAGAAATATTATAATAACAAAATTACCAAGCACCGCGGTTTATTTAAGTAGACAGATGACATGTTGTTGAAAACGGAACCAGAAGTTATGATGTTCCAAAACCTTAAAAAAAAAAAAAATCAAATAGACGCTGTATTATTTTATGAATAATAATATTATTTTATAATTTCGAACGGTCGTATAGGATGCGTTAATAGTAAGAAGGTAGTTAAGAAGATATCTTAGAATATCTCACTATAAATATTTTATATTTTTATATATATAATTTATATGTAAGTCAACTTCACTTATATATACTATTTGTCTATTTGTCTATTTATATATTTTATGTTTTATCGTATTATTTCGTTCGGTAAATAACATTACACTTATTCATGGTGTATAATATCGTATATTTTTGTCAAAAATAAATAATAATTTTAATTTACTCATTATTATATCACACACTTACTATATAAGTATGATGATGATTTATAGATATGGTTACACAGGGAATCGCATAGCATATTAGCTATGATTTTTTCTAAATAATAAAAAAAATATACTGATAAAATTAAAATCATTATTTTTTGAATTCTGTAGTGCCTAATGCCTATACTAATTTAGAACCATATTTTTTAATAAGTAATTAGAATATTAGATTGTATAACACTTAAGAAAATGAGGAGTGTTACATGGCGAACCAATTTTTATATATTTTTGAAAAAATTAAGGAAAACGAATGTCATCTTTTCTTTTTACCAGTTACCTGTCTTAAAAATTGTTTTAGTCACAGAATATTTTTTTTTACAACATTAACAGCCAGCACACAGGTGTGTTATCAATAATAATATGATATGTGCCGTTGCGCCTTTCGTCCTCTTGCTCTTGCAGCAGTTTGAATCCATGACGTTTTTATTTATTCTTATTAATACAATGAGTAATGGGTGGCTTGGAAAAATGTATCTAATATAATAATACTAGAATACTAAATATATATAATAGTTACTTTACCTGTAATCAAATCAATTATTTAAATTAAAATTTTTTTCCCGAAAAGTATTTCAAATAGCATGTAGTGATAGCAATAGCAACCTGCAAGGGATATTCAAAAGAAATTGTTAAAGAAATTTGTTCATCATTGTTTTGAGACACGTGTCATTTTTCATTTTGACCTGCAGCAGTGTGTTTTCCACTTGCCATTTTTCATTTCTTCGTATACTCGTCCATACTGTACAAACGACATCTCAAGCCGCGCCTATACTTGAATTTATTACTCTCTGCCGTACGTACCTATTACATAATATTATCCCTCTGAACGGAACATCGTAAAACGCAGACATTTCTACTGCGGTACTTGAGTCTGAGATGAGTTAAAAATTTGGATATGTAAAAAAAAAAGGTTCTCTAAAATATTATACACTACTGCTGAGCTGTTGGTTTTTTATGAACGGTTTTTTTATACGGCACGAGTGGATGTAATTGTGTCGTATATATCTGCTTGCGCTAATATATACGATGACCGGCTATGTCGAGTGTACTTCAACCCGGATGGATACGTACAGCATAATGTATTTTTATTTTATTTTCTAGTTAGGAGAGGAAGATTAATTGTAGTTAAAATTTAGATTGAATTACATTTCATTATCACAAAAATGTATCAACATTATCATATTATTCATAAAATTAAAAACTAAACATACAGAAGATATTAATACAATAATTTAATATTTTAAATTGAAATAGATAGTAGAGTTACTTTTTTTCTTATTAGGTAATACTTTATGACTACCATACCTAGGTGTAATATTGTAATATTGTACCTACCCTTTATGAATTGACAGATATCATTCTATTAAATTTGATATTTGAAGTCCACAGTTTTCAAGTATTCCAATCTGGAATTTTTTTTTCTGTTTAAAAGTTTCATGTTTGTATATAGGACTTAAGATTTGCTTCGATCGACATCATAGTTTGTTACGATAAACGCAGACAAATGCAATAACCGTTTTTGAAATTTGTCGTCAAATGGGTAAAATCCCACTAAAATAGTTCAAAAGTGCCAATTAATTTTGCGCTTTTGGGCATCACCGGAGTACCGATCTGCTACAAATAAATAAAAATGAATTTTAAAAAAATATATATATGAATTTAACAATATATGTCATTCAGTATTGAAAAAACAGTTCTAAGCAGAAACGGTCTATCAACCAATATTATCAGTTATCACTAATTATATAATATAATATAATATTATATAGTATGTAGTAATACATTTGTTTTATATAGTTATTATAGTATATATATATATATATATATTATAATATTATATACATATATATTTATACCATATTAAATCAATATTAAACTCAAAATTGAATAACATATTTCTGTAAATACCATAAAACAGTAAAAATAGATTCAAAGAATTAATAGAATATTATGTTTTAAAATTAATCAAAAATATCATATTGTATAATAAAATGCATTAATATATATTTAATGTAAAAGTTTTGGTAATTTTTTTTAAATGATAAAAATTAATTAATTTCGTTAATTATTATTTAATTAAGTAATTTCATAAAAAATTTAACTTAAAATTTATATACATAGGACATAGGTATATAAAAAAAATTGAGCTTATATACTTTTAATATTTTTATACAAATTTAAGAACAATTTAACGTGGAATCTTTTATTGAATTTTCAAAAATTTTGAAAAAATTAATAAATCCACAATTATAAAAAATAAACCCCCCAAAAAATTGAAATTTTTTATGGTTATAGATAGCTAAAAAAAAGTTGAAATATTTTATAAATTTTAACCATTAAAAAATGTTAATGTATACTAAGAATTAGGTGAAAATTTCAAGTACCTATGGTTATTTGTTTTCGATTTATATCAAAAAAATCAAGTCTCTAAAACCGGATTTGCAGAAATTCTTATTTTTTCCGATTATATAGAAAAAGTATAGAAAATTTTTAATTTTGACATCTTTAAAGTAAAAATTAGGTACAATTTTCTATCCAAAGCCTCCCAAATTTTAAAACTAAAACCTTATTTAGAATACTTTTTAGGCACACATATATGAAAAACACTTGTTGTAAAATCAATACATTCATTGTTCCGCTCGGGATCTAAAATATAAAATTATTGTACCATACATAATTATTTATATATGTGAACTAATTTTTCATTATCTTTCTTTTCCGAAATTCATAATACTTATTTTAAATTTTTATACAGTAATTGAATTATATTATTGATTTTTGCCTTTTTGTCAAAGCAAAACAAACTTGTGATTTTCAAACTCATCCCAATTATTATATATGTAATGCAGATTTTCCTTGCTAATTAAAATAATATATCATTGATAACTATTTTGTTAATTTACAACGTGTTAGTTTGACGGTTTACTTAAACTGGTAGTTTCATATTTATAAATAAAGTTAAAGTGGTGGACCACCGCTTACAGAACATAATTTGTCATGTGATGCTAAAATATAGTATATGATTATTGAAAATTGATATTGTTTACAAAAATGCAAGCTTCGGAACAACTCTTAGAAAATTCTGGAAATTATGCAAATATTATGATTTGATTAAAGGAATTTAAACCAAGAAATGACCATATATCTTCTATCATTGTATACTCTGTCAAAATTATCCATTTATATCCCGACATTCTCGACTACATTATTAATTAGTTATTATAACATTCAAGCGTCATACAGAGGTTAGATCTTTTATTTTACATAAACCGTATGTTTGATACCTTCTCTTCGCATATTTCTTTTGGACTTGTGTACGCCGTCGTTAAAATATAACATACAACGTAAATCGTCCACTGGAATTTTATTTTTTTTTATCGTTAAAGTAAATTTTATAAGTAAACTATAAATTTATTTTTAGTAGTTATTCAGACATATGATACATGTTTAGTACTTTTTATATAGACGTATATATTATTATATATGTACGTATATATTATTCATTTGTTCACGGTGAATTTACTTTATATCCATCTCTTCTTCGATTAGCGAATGTGTTCGAAAAATACACAGTATTTTTTTCTCGTAGGCTTATGTATTATTATTACTGCCGACAAAGTGTTTCCGCATAAAACGAATCCTTTGATGTCGGAAAAAATTAATTTAAAGGACACGTTGTGTACGGGCGCAGTCCTTTTAGCGTATTGACCATCAAGTTCGTATAAAGCAACGAGGATTATACGACATTTTAATATTTATTGTAATGAACAATACCGTCGATAAAAAAAAAAAATAATATAAACACTAATTTAATTTACGTTACCTTAAGAAATGATTAAAATTGTTAGTCAATCAATAAATTTGTATAGCATATTATAGTATTACAGTATTGTTATTGTTTCTGTGGGTGTTATTTATTTGGTAAAAAAGTTTCAACGTACTATATTATAAAGTAAATTATAGTTTATACTTAAGTCATTACCCAATATATTGATTAGACATTTTAAACAAATAATATATAAATAGTTTAAATCGCACGCAAATTAAATGTACATGTTTTTAATAGTACTTAAACAAACTCATACCTAATAAATTTTTTATGGTATTTTCAAATATTGGATTTTTTAACTTGGTTTATACACGGGGAAAACTACTGACTTGCATACATGATATTATTATGTTTTACTAACTATAAGGAGCGTACATTAATTGTTCCAAAATGACCTTATACAAGTAGAGATAGATAAGTAGATTTCTTAATCTATCGATTCCGCATTTCCACCAATTATTAATCTGCTGAATTTTTATAAATTATTTATTTTATTAATAATAAAACAAAATGAAATAATTTGTAAGTTTAGGTGTATTGCAAGTTTTTCCAACGTGGACTACAATGTTTGACGATTATTTAAATAAAAAAGATACATTTACAATTTACTGTTAATCAAAATACATTTTTGTATTATATGGTACAATATATCAGTTATTGTATAATAAACTTGTATAATAAACTGTCAATAGAATCAATAATAAATAAATATTCAGAGAAAACGATAGTTGGCGGAATCGATAAAACCCGATTACAAGAACTATACAGTTATGAAACGTTCTAGAAGTAAGTTATATTCTACTCGTATGTAGGTATGGAATTTAATTATTATTTTATGCACAATTATTTGTGATACAGTGAGTTAGATCTTTAAAGTAACAATAGTCATTGCTTCAGTTATATCAGTGAGTAAGCTTAAATGTTTATAAATGATTATTGCATATTTTTAGTATGCTTAATAAAGTGATCGCTTATTGTACTATTTTCACAAGCCATATAATTTGAGATGTGTTACTATATAGAGATAAACAAAAAGCAATTTGGTAAAATTTTAAGAAAAATAATATAAAATTTTGCATAATTAAAATAAATTTAAATATTTTAAATCCACCATCTGAATATGGGGTTATCACGAACTATTCAAAATAGTTAAATGTACATTAATTAATAATTTTAAGAAAAATAGTTAACAAATTTAAAAGGATTATCGATCCATTCAGAGAACAATAATTATTGTCAACGGTGTCGATATAGAATTGAATATAGCTATAATAAATGTGCAACATTAATATGACCATAACACGTATAAACACATTTATCTATGTACGACGCAAATGGATGTTAAAAAGGATAATGTAGAAGTAAAAATG
Source organism: Aphis gossypii (assembly GCF_020184175.1). Taxonomy (NCBI): domain Eukaryota; kingdom Metazoa; phylum Arthropoda; class Insecta; order Hemiptera; family Aphididae; genus Aphis; species Aphis gossypii. Next base: position 22,949,023 of record NC_065533.1, read on the forward strand.
TATGTATAATCGAAAACAAGCGACTTTTCGAATGAAATTTATGGTCGGCTATACTAATATTACCACACACACTCACGCCATAGGAATCGTCTTTTAATTCCCACAGACACAACTTCGGTCTTCGTCGTCGTCGACTAGTATACCGGATGGTGTTTTGTGATTAATTAAAACGTGTAATTGTTTTCAAACACCGATCCGGATTTTTATGCCCCAGGGCAACGTGCCACGATCGAACATTATATTATATACTATATATTATTATATAGATGTGATATTCCATGTGTAGTATTATATACTGTATGTGTATAGTACAAGCATATAACATTACCTACATAATAAACACAAGTGTCTTGTACACAATATATTATTATTATAACATTTTTTTTCCCCAACTTAAAACTAAACGACCTCCGTTTCACATGCATGGCCGAATAATAAGTAATAACAATATTAATCAGTAGAAATATTATTGCCAACCCGCTTCAACACCGCAATACATAGATCACTATGGTATAGGCAAGTACACTACCTACTTATAATATTATCTACTAGATGTCTACATATATACTCTTTAAAATAATATAGCTATATAGATATACCACACACACATATATATAATTAACATAGTGTAAATAATAATATATATTATTATAAAAATAACTATAATAAAAAATACGGGTGTCTGATTGTTATAATTTTATGAATACCGATTTGTATTTGTATGTGTGTTTCCCTTATTTAAGAAGTACCTATTTGACATTTGTCATATGTTTAAGGTGCTAAGTATATTACAATATATACCTGTATCATTTAATATTGTATAAGTAAAGATATTTTTTAAGGTTAGATTACTGTTAGATATTCATTATATAGTGAAATTTAAATTGCTTTTTAGATAGGTAACTAACAAGTCATTACAAAGCAACATTCATGAAAAATTACGTTTTTTTTCACATTGTTGGATAATAAAATTTGACTTTTTCTAATAATTTTAATGCGTATAGTTCTGAGGTTTAGCCGGTTTAAGTAATATAAAAATCAAATTTTTAACAAGATTATAACTTGTTAAGTATTTAAAGCCTAAATTCAGTGGACCCAATATTTTGCAAGAAATATTCTTGTGCTATCACTCACTCAGATCATTTAAGCTTTAAATAGAGGGGTTAAACTTATAGATTTGACTACTTGTTATACATTAAAATTGTTAGAAAAAATTCCTGTCTCAGAATATTACATTTAAAACATAAAAATTATATAAATATATATTTTTTAAATATTGTTTTTTAATGACCATTAAATTATGTGAAAAAAAAAATATTTCCTAAAACTTTTCAACAAAATGAATGTTTACTTTAACAAGAATTACCTTGAATACATTATATTATTTTATGTGTGTGCTTGGAAAAAAATATGATAAAAAATATTTTATAACAATGCTAGTCGGCGACGGGATAAGAGCAATAAAATAATACGGCATACCTATAGTCATTAGTCATACGCAATACCGAATGGCTGCAGACTCGTCGACTTAGATGTAATATACATTTTTTGTTTTTGACTTACCGTGCACCAGAAACACTTCACACTTCCTTCGAACGTCAGTAAATATGATTTCAGATCACGTGTTTGAAAGACCGCTGTTCATAAAAACCCGCGTTGTGACAACGTGTTGACTCGCGATTGTGTGGAGTTTGGGTCAACAAAAAGAGGAGATAACGAAGAATTCCAGTGTAGCAATGTCGGCGGCATATTATACACGAAATCTATAAAAATATATACTTTTATTTTTGTATAAATACGGAGTATGAGAGATTAGAATGATTTTATGGGCGCGTTATAATGAAATACCTCTTTGATTAGGTATGAAAATAAGTAGGATAATTTAAAGATATTATACGATATTGTGTATCTAATCAGTCATAACATAAAACGAAAGACATGTATAATCAAATAATATATTGATAGACACAAAGCAAGTTCAAGCACCTCCCTTCAAAATGTGACATACTCAAAAGCATGAAAACCCTTGTATAGTTGACAGTTGTATGAAGCATATTACTTAAATTAATTATCGTCAAAATATAATGAAGCAACTAATAATGAATAATTATAAATCGTAATTCAATAAAGATTTGACTTATGCATTAAGAGGACATCGTTTTAAAATGAGCAGTTTTAAAAATGTTATAACTTATTTAAAAATCTTAATATCAATAAAAGCTTTTGTGAAGCCGTAGATAGTAATCTTACCTTTAAATTAAATAGTAGATCAATTTACTCTAATACCAAAACTAACAGCACACTATTGAAACTGGTCAGTGGAAATCTGCTACTCCGTACATGTGTAAAACGGAAACAACACTCGCTTACAACGTCCTCTTAACATTGTCATAAACTTATACTACATTGTATGAGTAACTACAAACCTAAAGTATACAAATATTTTTAGCCGGATAGACTTTTTTTATAATATCCTGACTAAATAAATTTGTGATTATTATATTTCTTATACCGTATAGAAAAAAATAATTCGAATTTTGATTACAGTTTCAAAATTTTCGTACAATAAAATACACACAAAAAAAAAAATGATTTGTTAATAATTTTATATCTTTGATAAAGTAATAATTTTCCAGTCATATTTCAAAAATATTAATCAGAAAAAGTTATTGATGGTCCTAATCAACACAGAAAATTATATAATATAATTATGACAAACAATTAATAATAAACATATATTTTTTTTACGATAGATTAATTCGATATACCTACATGTTATTCGAAATATTTAAAAAAACTATTTGAAGAACACCCGCTGTGAATTTAAAATAAAATACGTTTTAACTTTATATCATTCGTTAAAATTATTAAATGCCAGAGGATTTTATACGTATCTGCACGTTTCAACTACAATATTATTATTGGTAGCATTTTTTCTCGACTATAGAGTTTACAATGTATAATAATTGTATATTACATATATATATGCTTATTTATATTATTACATTATGTTTTAATAGTAAATTTTATAAGTGTGTATCTAAGAAACTTGAAGTAATATTGATATTCTCATCAATCGTTGAAACTGAAATAGCTATATTATTTGATGTAGGTACTTTTACACGTGATTAAAATTGTATAAACTAAGAGATAAAATCACATATAGGTTGTCATTTAGTCAATGATTGATAAAACGAAAATGCAAGCGATGGAATTTTCAATAATTTTTCTGGAAATATTTAACACATATCTAACGAATGTTTTGAATATTTTTGAATTTGCGATTCTTTAATCTTTTGTATTTTCAGAAAGAAAAAAAATAGCTTTTGGTAGTAGTGAGGTGGGGACTGGAGACACTTATTTGGAAAATGCTGTGGATTGAAGTGAAAATTGACGAGTTCTATCGAACTCGATGTCAGCAAAAGGATAATAAAACTAACTTTATCAGCTGCGCCGGGATGACCTACGGGGCGAGTATAATAATACAAATGTAATAACAATAATATAATAATTATTATTAGGAATCAGATGACATCGATCAAAAATGCGCCATAGACCACGATCGCATTGTGTTAATAATAATAGCATCTACCACAACAACAATAATATTATAATCGTAGTGATGATTGTATAATGATACAGCAGTCGGCAGCATTCGGCAGCATCAGCAGCAACAGCAGCAGCAGCAACAATATAATATAAAAATAATATAATTGATAGGTTGCTCGATAATACGTCTCCCGTTGACACCCGTGGAAATCGATTGAATTTCTACTGCAGAAATCGTTTAATCCGATAAATTATAATAGTAATAATAATATGATATATATTATACTATATATGAGGAGCGGTCGCAGCGTGACCCGGCTGGCGGCTACAATACTATATTATAATATTATTAGGCAAAGGTCAACCGTTCTCGTATGTTACTATTATCATCATTATCATCATCGTCGTCGTCATCATCATTATCATCACACCAAAACGATGACAGCGACCATTGTTCTATTGACTAAATTCGTTCTCGCCTTTCTTGGCATCATATATATGTATATTGTAGACAATAGCCGGCGAGTTTGAGGTCCGAACGGCTTTCCGACTGCGCAAACCATAATAGTAATATTATTATAGTTAAACGCAATACGATATTGTTTTCGTCCCGACGTTTTCTTTCCGGTCGATTGTTTTCGTCTCGTCAGCAGCCCATTCTAGTCTGCGTCCCGTCCATCTATTTTCAATCGTTTTTCGTCTCGATTTCGCTTGAAAGTCGTTTTACTGACTCGCAAACTGTGTGTCTATAGTGTACACAGTAGTTTATGTACGTAGCACCTATATTATATCATTATTGGGGTTTAGTGACCATCGCCTATGATCAAAGCTCTCGGGAATGTTTTATTGCGTTCTATACTTGTATAATAATATTATATTATAATACAATATGCATATGTAGTGTATAGCTATTTCTTACGAACCATTGATTTTCAAGACGTTATTATATGTTTTGCACAGTTTACTTGGCAGTGAAATATTGCACGAATTGAATGTCTTCGAATATTGCTCAGTATTTTATATGAATGTAATATACGACAATCGGGTTCGATATATATAATACTTGTATTGTGCACATCAATGTGAAAAGTTTTCGGTCACAGACGTTTTTACAACTATATAATGGAAATTAAATGGTGTATGAGTGTGCATACATACGATATTATGTTATTTATAATATTATATTATGTAATAAAAGTTTCAGCTGAACGTCTGCATAACATTGTTTTGCTACTACGGTAGGACTACGCCATTATGCCAGAGCACCGATGATACATTCCCACTGACATTAAAAACGTCGATTTCTGAGTGTACGCAGTTATGCATTATGTGAATATTAAAAAGGGTTTTAAAAATGACCAACTGAATGGGCGACAAAAAAAAAGGAGAAAGAGATAGAGAAACAGAGAAAATAAAAGATTATTCGTGATATTGTTATTTTATTTTAAGATAAAAGAATGAATGTCTTTGGACTGCGAGTATGTATTATAATAATATTCATTCGTGTAACTATGTTTCGTGTACCTACTTGTGATACCTACGGAATTTATAGGAAATCGGGTAGGAGAGACGGGCAAACGAATAATTTTTGTTTTTTTTTATACTAGTCATGGATCAAAAAACATGTTTACAGCTTGGTCCTCCGCTCCACGACGTGTACAAGGTACCTATACACACCTATGCAGAAGAATGAGAGGTTGTTGGGCGACAACTATGCGCCTTTTGTGCACGTTGGATATTATTCAAATTTATTACAGTCGTGAGCCATGCGCCTTTGTTGAATTATTTTCGAACAGAGGCCGGATGACAACGTGATTAAACATTATTATAATAATAATGAGAATTATATCACACTGGAAAAATTATTGGGTCGTCGCCGTTGTTGGTAAGTGTATATCTGCAGGTTCTTTAGAACGCAACTATTCGATTGTCCCTGGTTAGGTATTCTCTGAATATGGATGGATTCTTCCAACTCGTCGACGAACGGAAAGTCAGCGGATTTCAAGCATTATAAATTATAATATTTAATATTATATTATTGTACCTACACTCGTATTCTATTCGAGTGAAAGCATTATGATGTCGATCTACTTAAATTTCTTGTTCATAATGTTCAATATTTTTTTATGATCGGCAACCTGCAACATCACCAAATTATAATGGAATTATTATAAGCTAATGTCGGTTTACACTTGATCTTAGATAAACAGTAATTTAAGTCAACATACAGTGGAATTCAATTGAGGTAGGTACACTATAGTTTTTTTCCAAAGGTATAATGTTAATTGAAATATTTTATTTTGGATAATTTGAAGTCATTACAAAACAACATTTTTGAAGAAAAAATTTTATTGTTAGTTCTATTTTTATCGTTATACATTTTTAAGTGTTACTTTGGCAGTACAATTTTTTTAATTTCGTATTCCTAAGAAAAATATTTTTCTTAAAATTTCAATACATAAAAATTAAATTTCGAACAAGTTTTCAATTGGTTTTATATTTGAAGTTTTGATAAGCAAAATAGTAGACGGAATAGTAGTGGGGTAGGTACTTAAGAACTATTTGATTACTTGATCCGCTAAAATCCAATTTTGATTTTTAATTATTAAAATTATCAGATAAATGTGTACTTTGGAGTATCAAATTAAAAATATAGTAGACTTAAAAGTAAAAACTTATAAATTATATGGATAACGATCAAATTTAAAAAAAATAAAATTATGGTGTTTTATAAAGATTTGAAATAATTATAATAAGTATGTAAAACTTTTTTATTTATAAAATAAACCTAATCTTTTATAATACATTACAAGTCTTGTGAATACAATGACTTATTATTTTTATAATTAACTAATTCAATAATTTTTCATCGTAAATCACGGGAATCCAATAATTTTATATGAGTAATATATTTATTTCTGATTCTATTGTAATGGTGAAATATTCTTATGCCGCTATACAGCTGACCTTACTGCAGCAGCAATGGCGTAAAATACTTAAGAGAAATACTTTTCTTGTTTTATGCTTTATATAAGTTATTGACCATCGTGGTAGCCAACTATATTAGCAGCTAAACACTAATAATTCAATTACATAAACCGCATCTAATAGTAAGTAAATGACATTACATTTGATTTTCTTAGCCGCTTGACTTTTTTTTATAGCCATTGATTATTCAATCAACAACTGAATAGATTTAATTAATTTAAATAATAAATTATAATTTTTTTTTTTTTGAAAATTAGAAAATGTATTAAAATACATAATATTATAAAATTACAAAATTAATTTTTTATTTTATTTATTAAATGGTTTTCCATTTTTGATCATTTAACTGACGTATATCATATAATTTATTTTCCTTCGTCCACTCCAGCCAATTATTGACAACCTTCAAGTTCTTACATTTTTGAGCTTACTCTTTTTTATATAATTATAAGTTATAACAAAGGTCTGGATATTGATGTCCTAAAAATCTATAAAAATTTTATAACATAAAAATACAAAAAAAAAATGCCTTAATAAATTGTATGATAATTGATTTACTTGAATTACGCTCATTAAACTGTTAAATTAATTTTATTGATTTTCAAATTAATAATTATAATTTATATTGATAAATATTACTGTAAATCGAAACGGATCGTACTTTTATTTAAGTGAAACTGCATTAAAACTATTTTTAAATTTTTAATCAAAAAAATAAAAAATAAAAAATACAACTAAAAAATTTGTTTTAAATATTTTTTGAAATATAAGTGTAAGTAAAATCAAATCAAATAAAATTTTTTCATGTGAAATTCATACCTAAAAATGTTGATGAGTTAGATAATTTTATTTCAATATCACCCAATTGGTAAAAAAATAGATGACGATAAAAAATGAAAAACAATCATTATTGGATCGCGTTAAGCTAGAAAATCATCGACTATGATGTCTTAAAAAAAGATGCAAAAGTCATTAACATCCAGGCCCTAATATTATAAGTATAACTTATAAAATATAAATAACGTACCTATACATGAACTGACAACTGTAACAAAAAATATTTAGTGAAAAAAAAGTTTAATTCAAACAGTCAATAATAATCTTAAATCTAAACATTTACAACATATTATAAAAGTATGCTGATATACATTTATTTTCTTAAAAATGTTATAACTTCATGTTATTTATTCCAAAATCAAATACCGATGATAAATTACCATCTCGAGAAGAATATACGCAGTATCATTAGTTTATATTATATAAACAAAAAACAAAAAAAAAATTATTATTATAATATATAATATATAGATATGAAAGATTCTGGAAAATTTGCATAAAAATATTAAGTCTGCAGTTTGAAACAGATGGTCGATAAACACATCGAAAACGTTACACCACACGTAGCAGCGAATCTGAGACCGAATAACGAGTTGCACACACACTGACCAACAGACGTTGTGCCTTTAAAATCACGAGTGGTCAAAATTTAATACAATAATAATAATCACGTCACAACGAAAATAAAAAAAAAATCAAAACCATCAATTACAATAATATTATATTATACAAACTCTTCTATCCGTCTAGAATATACATATATATAATCTCACGTCAAACACGAGCATAATATGATATACTCAAATGTGACGTATACGTTGTGTGTACGCCGTAGTGGGGCCCAGTTTTCTACGGTAATGACTAGTGAAACTAAATTCTCGGTAATAATAAGCCAACACAACTACAGTCAGTGTGTGTATATGGTGTTTACGCCTACTCGAAATTCTATGGATGTTTGTCTCGTCGAGCGAGATTTTAAAATACAATATACATACACACGCACATAATATTATTATTATAACGCTACTGAATAACACCTAAGTCCAAAACACATTTACTAGCTGCGCGGTGCACTTCACACCTATGGCGACGAGGACGTGCGGTCGGTATACGCGCGTACCTATATAATAATATATAAGTATTAATAATAATATAAAACCCGCAGACGCTCCTTCACACATATAGGTATAGTAACACAAGCACATATCTACGTATAGAGCCTTCGAAAAATCGGTATGGAACTGGTTTTTTTTTTCATTTATTATAATTTACCGTGGAAACAGTATCAACGTGTGAGGTAGCCGATTAATATTGCGGGCCGAATGTTTGATGCGTTTATAGTTAGGACAATATAGTGTAAAATACGCGCACGTATATTATATAGGTACGTCTTATACTGCGATAGTTGTTTGCGCTACTTATTATAATGTATCTAGTCGAAAGTGGTTCATAGTTTATAGTGGCCGATAGTCGTATGACAAAAACAAGGAGATATTCAAATGTACATAACGTAATGATTAATTTAATAATAATACATTAATTAACTACGATGTCGCAATAAAAAGACAAAAATCATATTTATGGGCACGAAGTCATTAAAATATAATATAACAAGCCGGTGTTAGAGCGTTTTTATGCAGCACTTGAAAGTGTACATTTTCGTTTAACGGATACTCTTTATCCTATACAAATTTGTTTTTGAAATAAAAAATGAGTTTTTACAAATTCCGATACAACTATACAAGTGATTATTCTTAAAATTTAAATTTTCTAGATTTTCTAAGTCTAGATACTATATAAATCCTTTTGCAAAGTTATTTGCAATCGTAATAATATAATTTTACATTAATTACATTATGTAGGTATTTATATTAAAAAAAAAAAAAGAAAACTGTCAATTAATTATTATTAAAACTTCGTTATGTTGTTTAAATGATAACAAATATATTTTTTCTAATTTTCTAGCACCTGCCACAACCTATATTCCGATCAAACCCCAACAGCTCCGATTATGCTTATTATTTTTGATACCTACAAAAAATGTAATCCAATTGAAAAAAATATGTTTTCTCCTCGAGAGCGTCTGTGCAATGTAAAAAATCTTAAGTACAAGATGGAAATTAAGATAGCTATTGTTTTCCTTCGCTATCATAGTTAACAGACTGATCGCGTCAATATAACGATGTTACAAAACATCTGTTTTGACGATCGACATCAATACAGTGCGTACTTTCGAACTGAAAGCTTGAAAAGAATGTTAGAAATCAAAATCAATGTTTGTAAGAACTATAGGTTACAAAGATCGCCGAATAAACTCAACTAGTTTCTTTGATGTGCACTTAATAATATAGTGAACGAAATGATTAGTGTACATTTAAGGGCATGTACGATGCTGCGTTTGATTTTAAAGATAAAATATTTTAATCGATGTCGGACGATGAAAACGGTTATTTGGAGATTATCCGAACAAAAATTAATTAACGTCAATATATAATAAGTAGTAGTGGTTCAAGAGGTGAAAATTGTGGGCAATCAAGTTTCTGTTGTATATATTAGTATACTATATCCACATATATGCGATGTGATACGAAAAACCAAATTATATACACTGATCTATATAATATAAGGTAAGATACTCGTATTTGGGGTCGTAGGTACCTGTATCATAATGGTATTATAATAATAATTATTATTACATTGTTATTAATTATGTGGCGTACGGTTTTTAAATGTTCTGAAACCACGCGCAGTGCTGTAAGTTGTAAATTGTAATATAATTTTATAACTGCTATAATATTATAATACCTACTTATAAATAACATCGACGCGTATAATAATATGTGCATCAACTTTGAACGTGTACATTTCAAACTCACAGATGTGCAGCCTATCTACATAACGTAGTCTACATTACTTTTATATTTTAATTCTGCCTATTGTGCGATGGAGTATCACAACAATAACAATATAATATGAACGGCTCAGTATATTTTAACGGTTTTTATTATTATCGTTAAATTGATGGATTATGGTCACTGTATATTATAGTATGTCATAGAAGTCCCAGATGAATATTATAATAATATTTTCGTGTATAACACTGGAGCCGCATGTTACGACTTACGGGTGGGAGATAGAGACAGCGATTAAAAGGTCCGACCCGGCGGTCCAGAGCACTCACGTATATCAGCCTTCCCGTACGTCATAATAACATAATTCCCGAGGTAGGTGATTCTTTACCCGATTTGTGGTTCGCCCACGGTATTCGCGTTTATAATACAGCGACCATTTTACCAATTATACACATACACACACACACACATACACCCAACGACCTACGAATCGAACAGTTTCACACCGCCAAGACTGACGGCGTTATAATATTATCATTTAGGTACTCGTGTAGCAGGCTTTCCATGATGGTCTTTTACATATTTTACATACATAATAATATATAGGTCCACTGCCGCCGTTTTATTTACCCATACGATACAATAGTATTACACACACAAGCGTCGTGTATTATTATATACCTACTCCAGGGGTCTTGGACACGTTTTTCTCTTCTTTTTTCCTGCCCCGTTTTTTCACCTTTATTATTATCGTTATATTATTATATATTGTGTCGTATACCGTACCATGGTACGTATACCAACATGTATACGGACCGCTCGTGTCTCCCTCTCGGTCTTTTTCCAATTACCGCGTGACTTTCGGACGGATGCTGTAGCGCGTACACACAAAACAACCGCCGTCGTCGTTGTCGGCGTCCGACTGCGTTTTACACTATTATACATATTTTGTATGCGCGCGTAAACGTTTGTGTGCATGTGATTTACGTCCGACAATCATGGGCCGTCTTCAATATTGTGTTTATTTATCACTCGGTGCAGTCGCAATAAGTACCCTATAGCTATAGGGCCTATATAGGTATGATATTATTTTATACCCGTCGTATGTCCCTTCATAATCCCTGTGAGTGCGTGCCCCACGCAGTTATTTAACTTTTACACCATATCGGTTTCGTGTCTCCCATTGTTGTACTACACGTTACGTTATATCATTGTCGCACCGCTCGCTCGCGCGCGGCGTGTGTGTTTGTGTGGTGTGCGGGCACACTATATATTATACGTCGTAAAACCTTGGCCGCGCGACACGCTAATATTATCATATATTATATACGTAGGTAACATTTTATATTATATATACCTGGCGAACGTTGTCCTGATTCAGGAGAAGAAAAAAAATATGTCTATACCCGCCCACCCTCTCGCCGAATAATCGATTTCCAACTGGGATGCCAGGGTATAATGGTCGGAGACACTGCGATAAACGCGTTACGACCAAGTTCGACAAAAGTAAATAGTTCCGATTTTATTGTTATTATTTATTATGTTTTCCTCTCTTTTTTTCCACTGCCTGAAATAATAAAATAAAATATTTGGAAACTATACTATATTGTGTTATACTCACATATCTACACGGTTGACGTGCATATTATACATAACTACTGAGGAACACTGCCGCAACCACTGTCGTTCAGCCGATTATGCCGGTGGTCGATGATGTCGATTTACTGTTCATATAATAATAATATATAGAGTAGAAAATCAATGTATATTGAACGCAAATCCAATTTAAAACATTTTCTTTCGAAATGTATTTCAGTACTTGCCATTCCGTTCGCGTTGTGTGCTGATATATAGTGCAAGTTCTTATAAACCTATGTAATAAATTATATAATATATCCTGCAGGCTGGTGCTCAAAGTTCTTGTATCGTGAAGACGATATTATTACCATTTTCTACTAAACCGACACATATAATGCGCTTGGTTTTGGCATTATATCATGTCGTATACTTACCCGGAGGCAAAGGCACCTATATCTATATATAAAAACGAGTATCAGTGTATAGATAAAAGTAAATTCCAACAAGGATATAAAAACGGGATATTTACAAGTTCCTATATTATATCGGAACATAAAAATGACATATTTTATGTAAATTTCTACACCGGTACATTAAAATATTATATTACCATTTAACACGTGCCAATAATAATATTATTATTCCAGTGTTTGGCACTCAATGGCACCGTCGCTCCATTCCGCATTTCGAAAACCGACGCCGAATACGCAATATCTCACTTAAATCTACACTTAGTTAATCCATATATTTATGCATATATTATGGAGTGATTATCATTAGTTATAGGTACACTTATACTTGTAGAATTTTTTCTGTTTTAAGTGTTATTTCTTACCCTGAATAATAAAATTGTAGAAAGGCATTATGGTATGCCATTACCCTTCACGTACCTGCAGTAAAATGATAAAACTCTTTAGGAAGGTATCGTACCACATATATTGTCTTCGTCTACGTATGAATCAGTAAATTTTTGTTCGCCAATAGTGCGCTGTTAGTTTGTATTTTAGAGCTATTTGACCTATAATAACAAAATTTAAAGGTAAGATTATTATCTAATGTAGCCCTTTATTGACCTTTTTAAAACTTTGCAGTTTATTGATACTTTAGAAACTAACAAAAATGAGCAAATACGTATTAAATATTTTACAGTTTTTATTGTTTATCTTAAAAAATATTACAAAAATGACTGCGTGATGTAGAGTATATTCTATTGCTTAGTGTACATTATTTTGTATAATTTTCTAAAAATTATACCATAATTATAACAAATATTTAACATTACCACTAATCTTGTAACTGATCGATGAGGTTTTTTTGTATAATTATAATAAATACATTTTAGTCCTTACAAATGACTATTTTTCATCTCAATAAAACCGTTTTTGGTAATTATAACGATGATTTTTTGCTTAAATGTAATTTGACCATTTTATATATAAACATATATGATGAGTTGTGAAAAATGTATTAATGTCGTATCAAGTCCACACTTTATCATTTTATATAACAGCATGTATAACGTGAATTTATACTTACTGCCAAAAACATAAATATTTTGTTGTTTTCTAATATCATACCCATATACTTAGTTAAATACGTAATTATATTTTCTTCTTTTAAGATTTAAAAGCTTGCAAAGTTCATTTTTGACTCATTTGACTTTTGAGAAGCATATCACTTAACTTATCTTTTCGTAAAAATGTTTATAGCTAGATACAGAATTGTTATCATCCAATGAACTACACTGGCATTTTCACGGATGTCTAGATTTTATATTCGTTTATATCACACACGTGGTTATCGTCTTTTTCGCGGTGAAGCAATATGATTCAAATTCAAATATTATACCTATATATACATTATATTATGCACACGAATATATTATATCATGTTAAATGAAAACATCTTAAATATGGTGTATTCCTAATCGTTTTCTGGCACGGAGTCGTATTTTTACGGCATTCAATAACATTATTTTGTGTGTGTAATGGTCCCGAGGCACTTTTATATTATATTATACGGACGATAATTAAAACGTATTCGTATTACGATTGCCCGATCGGCCGTCGGCGGTGGTGGTTGCGCGACGTGAGAAAAGTACTAGCGAGAAAACACGAAATGACGATATGTACGTAAGTAATCATACACACTATAAACTACAATATTATAGTCGGTTTCAAAGTTCCCCCCACTGGCACTGCACGTTTATTATTTATCGCTATTAATTAATATGTCCCTTGCGCGTGTATTATAATATTATTGTACGTCGTTGCTTCTGAGAGATTATTATTAATAATACTATATTATTTATACACACACACATTATATACACATATATATGCATATATACCTAAATACTTACACATGTGTACAGACTCACGATAAATATATATAATATATATTGTTATTTACATCTCCAACTCTGTGACTCTATGTTATTATATATTTACTTTGATCTGCACTTTGCCGATCGTGTCATGATAGCTTAACGCGTGTTGAGGGCCTCATATAATTCTTGGTACGTTAAACAGCTACATAATGTATGTTATAGATCGCAAATAAGTACATAGAAAATAATTTTTAACCTCAATTCACAGACATTAGAAATATATTTTATAATTTTTCAATAAAAAATATCGTTTTTGTGTAACACGTATGAACTATGAAATATATTTAACTCATATGGGCCTATTTATCATTTATGACATATTTTATATGAATGCGATAAAGTTTAGTTGAATATTGCAAATAAATCATACTCATTTTTAAGCAAAACTTAGTTTCTCTAAATGCAAAGGTCTACGCATATTATGTTACACAGATGTATACATGCATGTATACAGTATACACAGATATGATGGTAAAAATGGCGATTAAATCTATTGTATTTTTAAATTTATAATAAATGCATTATAATATTATACTATATTATATAGAATATATTATGGACTTCATATCTTGTATACAAATAGTATAAAGTAGTAAAATAGACTTATGACACTTATAACATATTTTATTGTAGCCCTCGATCTTTATTTTTTAGTGTAAATAATGAAAGAATAAACGTTAAATATATTCAGATACTTGCTTTTTAGCAATGCCTATATAATTATAATTTATAATATATTATATTATAAGACCTCGTCACTGTCATTATTAGTCTTACGAAATCACGTCTTGATGTGTGAACTACTGCATATGCGGGAAAAAATATAGTTTGACGTAGCAGCAGGTTCGACGATCGAAGTGTGATCGATGGGACGTTTAGTCGTAGCAGACCTAACCTGGCACGATGCGTTGATATTATTATGATCTATAAGATGTGGTGTGAAGAAAGAATGTACTATAACATTATTATGGCATTGACTGAAAAATTGTATAACCGAGAATGGCAGGGCAGTGGATGGTTAATTTGAGGTGTTGGACATAATATTTTTGTATACATATGGCACTATAATGTTGTGTTGAGTGCCACACACGCAGCGAACACACACACATACCTTGAATGGGTTAAAAATACTGCTGGAAAGAGGGTAGTTGATGGACGAGGTTTGAAGAGGTACAATATAAAATGTTCAGACGAGCAATTGAGTTTAAAAATTAACTACTCATCGAAACTATAACTATGACTCGTTTAACGAGCCGTTTATTTTCTTTACTATTATTACCTATTATAAAAAATTCGTGTGTTTAATATATATTTTACGCAGCGGCAGCGGCGTCGTCCCACGCACACGTGTTAGACCCGACAAAGGTGTAAAAAGCATATATTTCGTAGCAGCCACCGTCAGCTCTTACCCACGATTATTATACATCATAATATATATATATATATTATTATACTTAGATAATATGATGTTCTGTTATTATTATATGGCGTAGTGGTGTACATATAGCACCTATAGTATATAGCCACATACCAGACCATGACCGCGGTATACTTACCTCGTACTAGATATAATATATATATACAATAAAATCTTGATTTACCGTCTTAAACGGGACCAAGAGATTAAATTAGATGGATAAAAGCAAAAATTAATTTGTGTATTTATAATTATTATACCTGTATTAATTTTAATGGTGAATAATGATAAAATAAAAAAAATAGTTAGTTTAGTAAGTTTAGTTTGTTTTTATGAACCCCGAGCTTTTTTCGTAGATTATAAGTTTTGTATTTTTCTATATAAGTACGTGTATAGATTATAACCATAATATGGCTGTGCAATATATTCTATTTATAATTCACGATACCATTATGACGGTAGGTGACGTATAACAGATTTTGACGGATGAGAGAGTGACGGATAATCGAGGTTTTACTGTATAAGGTACGCCCCGCCGCCGACGGACAAGCTGCGGCAAAAGAGAAAGGGAATAATATATAATAATATAATATAATATTATTATTATTATTATTATTTTTATACATAGATGTATATGAGAAGAACCCAATAGTCGGTAGACATGGGTAGGTATGCTGCGTACTCGGTCGACACGCTGGCGCGCGCGTGATATATTATTACGATCAAAACTCAGCGGGACCGAAACCGAAAATAAACGCGCGCGCCCGAACCGTCGCATATCGAGTCGCGTCTTCCCGCCGGAGCGCATGCGCACGCCCGACCTCTTCACCTTTGCGGCGGAAAAGCCATCAGTTATACCATTGACACGCATGCAATCACAATATTTGTTCTTCGCCTGTGCGCGCGGACACAAGGTTAGGAAGAAAAAAAAGAAAAATATGAGAAAAAAAACAAAAATAAAAGAAAAGAATAATATAATAAAAGTACAAAACGTGTCCAAATACCGCCACTAAATCACGTTTTATAGCCGTCGAATAAATGCGCTTGCGTGTACACACGCTGTCTTATATATATTATATATATATTATATTATACTAAACGGACACAAGGGTTACAACTGCAGTATATTATAATATAATAATATAACACACTATATACGCGCGCGTGCATTATAATATTATATAGGTATAAGGTATATAATACGATACACACACACATAATATAATATGTGTTTAATATAATACACGATTTTTTTTCCTTGTCATTGTGCCCTCTATATTATAATATAATATTATAAACTACCTATGTCTATACAAGAGCCGCGCCTGTGCGTCTCCGATGCTGCCGTGAGACCAAAAACTCTTATAAACGAACTATTATAATAAACATAATATTATATATCTAAATATATATATATATACCTACATATACGTAATTCCAATGTGTATTAATATTGTATATAGACGTGGTGATAGTGAGAAATATATTTTACGAATCAATGCCAATGAATTTGATCATACCGAATACTTAAAGCAGTAGCGTATAGAACTATATAAGGGAGGGGTGCCCCCTAGACCTAGGCATATAGTGAAATTTCAAATTCAATTAAACAATTTTATGCATATTGCTGTATTATCTACATATTATATATATATGATATTACATAACCGTCAACAATGGCCCGTACTTATTTTAATATTTTGTATTAGAGTTATACACTTTTATGATACTGACTGATACCATGGTCCATGATTGCAATAACCAATAAAAATAAAATAAAACTATAAAAGGCACAGGGCACGACAAAATATGACCTAACCGTGAGCCTGAATTTATGTTTACTTTACATCATACGTCAATGGTGCTTTCTATTTTTAGCAAATGAATGTATTAGCGCATCAAATTAATAACCCAATAATTTTCAGATGATGAATTTGAAACAAAACTTAAAAAATTTTGAGGAACCATCAAGAAAACGATGTGCCCTACATTGGATGACGATTCATCATTACTATTATACATATCGAAGAAATAGTTAACATTTTTACTAAAAAATAATAGAAAAATATATTTTACATAATATTCAAATGTTTTCACGTGGATTCCTCAAAAACATTTTAAGTCTACCTAAGTAGTATTGTTTTTATATTTTAGTGTTTAAAAATGCTTAATTTATTATATAATGGAATAATAACTTTGTATTTATAAATTTAAATGATTTATGTTATAATTAAATCATCCACTCCCCTAAAATTTTTTAGTTATAGAAATGTTGATGGTAAATTGGCACATATGGTGAAAATAGTTCATAAATATGCCACTGGCTTACAGTACTGCCTATACTCTTAAAAGGAAATAAGTCAATGAAAACAATATTAACTAGAGTTAGTTAAAACTGAAGTTAAAAATATTAACTTAACTCAGATAAAAGTTGAAACTTTGTAAATTATAATTTTTTTTATTATACCACCCGAATCGTATACTTTATAAAACTATTGAACAACTTACTTATATTTTATTTATTTTTTATGTATCTTAAATTTATAGTTATTTATTAATAAGCGCTAGCTATTGTAGTTTAAGAAATTAAAAATTTAACTAATAAATCAATGAATATTTGTTTATTTATTTGAATTTAAACCCATTGTTAAGTGATATAAGTAATATTGATAAATAAAAAAAGTGGTCAAGTGAGTAACGCTCTATTGTATTATAATAGGCCATTATAATGGATGTATTAAATTTAAATCCAATGATAGATATCATTGGATATGAAAACGATTCTGAACGGAGATGATTAGTCAGCCTAGGATGTAATTTCCAATGGTTGGTGAAAAAAGTGGTTTATGTTTTAATAGCCTGAATACACCAAAATTTAAGTTATTTTATAATTATTGTAAGCAAAATTTATGGAAAATCTTGTATTAAATTTTCAACTCTTAGCTACGTATACAAACATTTTTATGGATTATAACCTACAAAATAATTTGCAAATATTCAAGATTTTAACGAATTTTTGTCAATATTTGAACTTCAAATGCTAATAAAAAAAAAAAATTATGCCTATGTATTCTTATAATTTTTGAATCACTATAAGACTAACTTATGAGGACCTTTGTATTACATTTTCAAATATTTTAACTCTGCCAAAAATGTTTGTTCGATATTTATAAAAAAATAATTGAATAATTATAATTGAATAATAACAAATATTTAAAACCGTTTATGGATAAATCGTTATCGTTATGCAATTTCGTAAAAATTCAAATTCAAATGCTCATAACATTTTTCCTATAAAATCGCTTCGAGTTTTCTCTATAGCTATTTGAAAGAAAACTTTAGGAAAAGCTAATAGTACATTTTTTAACCATACATAAAAACACAAAAAATTTTATGAATTTTCAACTACAAAATCACTTGCAAATTTTCGCGATTTTGACATATTTTGTAAAAGTTTTAACTTTAAACGCTTATAAAAAACGCATGAACAAATCTTTCACGACAAAGCCGTAATGTAACTAGGATTTGAAACATTACGAATGAAAGGAATGGAGAATAACAAGAAATTGTACGCGAAGAGAGCCACGTTAGTATGGCTAGACTTCGTGCTTCTCAATCACAAGAGTAAAGCGTGCGTTCTACTAATGCTGTTGGTCGAATACAGTTCATCCAAAGAATGATGAAAGCTTCTATTTGCGGTTGTTTTTGATGTCTCACATCTGCCAGTTGTCCCGCGACGACTCAGTTTTTTTTATCATTTTAGACCGAACACATTAATTGCGGCCGTTGAATTTTGATTTTGCCTGGCAATGATTTTTAAAGTTTGACGCCACTAGATCCAAGTCTTAAGTTTTATAATAAGTAAACTAACACTATTATTAAAGCTAATAGCATAAAATTAGAATAATTATAAAATAGAACGAAAATTAAACCAACGTTTATTATAATTTTTAATTAAAAATAAAATTTTAAAATTTCAAAAAAATTTAACCTAACCTATAAATAAATTTACATTCAAACTCAAAAAATACCACCTCAATGTGGTCACGTTTATCACGAATAATAAGCACAAACAGCTTTGAATATCAGAGTTTTAGGGAGAGAGAATTGGGTTGCGAATATAATAATACTGCACCTATATAATAGCAGTGCACGATTATATATTATATTGTTCATACTGCTCTCTGTAGTTTGGTTTTTCGAAAAGACGCGTCTATGTCACACATTATGATATTATAATATAGGTATATTTATACACAGTGTTATACTCACTGTCGTACCGTGGAAAAGAACGTTTTGAATACACAATGACATTATTAAAATGTCGCGGCGGAGACGGTCTTTATTTTACACGGGACAGATTTTCGTATTTTTCCGCTCGAGCGGATGCTCGTACACACACGCACGCACATATAATAATACGCAGTTATGGGCAATTTATTGTAGTGATGGACATTATTGTAATACAATCGCGACCACCGCTGAAGGTTGAAAAAACGCGACGGTGTAGTATTATAATACTGTTGTGGTGGTGGCGAGCCTTACAGATCGAGAGAAACGTCATTATATGGGCAGACGTTAATCCGTCAAAACGGGGTCTGTGCGCGGGATTCTATTTTGAACGATAGCGTCTACGGTAAACACCGCTTCCGCCTGTCCATCCGATCGGATGAAAAGGTATTACATTATATTGTATTATTATTATTGTCGTTTTATATTATTTTTCACCGAATTTTTCTTTCGCAGTCGATTAACTACACACCACGAGTGTACGAATGAGCACTATTATGTATATATACTCCCATTACTACCCATATTTCACGGCCTATAGCTAAAACACAATACAAACGCTCCGAGCGACAGTTATAGCGACCGCGGCTGCCACATAACGTATAAGTTGACACATATTATGTTATATTATTATTGTCCTATTATAGTAGCCCTCGCGTGGGTTAAAACTCCGCAGAAACTCCGTGAATTCATGTGAATTATACGATAGATTACAATTTGACAATATCATGCCCCTCGACCTACCAATACGAGACAAAAGTTTAAGTAGTTATATTTATTATTTGTTGGTAAGTAGCCTACAGTAGGTAGGTGTAGGTACATCACGTGAACTATTAAATCTATTGAAATGGTACAATGAAAATATAATAGGACTTGGATTTTAAAGAAATGTGCAGTAAAACAATCATAAACATTTTTTTTTTTTAAAAAAAAAGCGTTATGATAAATTTTTTTAAATTTTAGATACTGAACAGAGTGATAAATGTATTGATTCTACAATGAT
Organism: Aphis gossypii; assembly: GCF_020184175.1. Taxonomy (NCBI): domain Eukaryota; kingdom Metazoa; phylum Arthropoda; class Insecta; order Hemiptera; family Aphididae; genus Aphis; species Aphis gossypii. Next base: position 22,969,926 of record NC_065533.1, read on the forward strand.
GTGTGTTTTATTTTTTATTTTTATTTTTTTTGTTTATTTATGTGTGTGTACGTCATAACTACTAGTTGAAATAATGCTTCAATTTCAAACTTCAGGGGTATTTTCCGATTGCAAAGTGAAAATTCTTGGTGCATTATAAAGGTCAAAAGCAAACATTTTCAGACAGTTTTCAAAAAAATCGAGAAAAACAAAAAAAAAAGTGACGAAAAGACGGGAATTTTTACACAAAACCAGTTTTCGACCAAATCGATTTTTTTATATGGTTGTAACTCAAAAACTAATTACTGTAAATACTTGAAATTTTCACAAAATGTTTATATTAGTGTTATATATTTACAGTTAAATTTTTGAAATATTTCGACTATTTTTGAGCTATTTATAGACCACTGAAATTTTCAATTTTCTGAGAATTTGTCTTAGAAGTGTCAATAAAATTTTTTTTCAAAAAATTTGAAAATTTAATAAAAGGTTCTTTATAAGTTGTTTTTATTGTAGTTAAAAAAAAAATCAAAAATTGTTATCACATTTTTTTTTATAAGCGTTTAAAGTTAACATTTTTACGAAATATGTCAAAATCGCGAAAATTTGCAAGTTATTTTGTAGTTGAAGAATCATAAAATTGTTTGTGTTTATAGGTTAAAAAATTCAACACTAAGTTTTCAATAAGATTTCCTTCAAGTAGCTACAGAGAAAACTTGAAGTATCATTATGTGCGTTTGAATTTTAAATTTTTACGAAATTGCGTAACGATAACGATTTTATATATTTGTTATTATTCAAAAACTATAAGTCGTAGATACTTGAAAATTTCACCAGTTATTTAGATTGCCATTTTCTTTACATGATTTAACTTTCAAAATGTTTTGACTTTTTTTGAGCTATTTATAGACAACTTAAATTTTCGTTTTTTTATAAGAATTTGTCTGAGAAGTATCAATAAAATTTTTTTGGCCGAGTCAAAATACTTGAAAATTTAATACAAAGGTCTTCATAAGTTAGTCTTATAGTGATTCAAAAATTATAAGAATATACAGGCACAATTTTTTTTTTTATTAGCATTTGAAGTTTAAAAAATTCATCAAAATCATAAATAATTGCAAATTATTTTGTAGGTATAATTCATAAACATTTTTGTATAAGTAGCTAAGAGTTGAAAATTTAATACAAGATTTTTTATAAGTTTAGCTTACAATAATTGTAAAAGAACTTAAATTTTGGTGTAAGTATTCAGGCAATATTAAAACATAAACCAACTTTTTCATCAACCACAGGAAATTATATCCTAGGCTGACAAATCATCTTTGTTCAGAATCATTTTTTCGTTTACAATGATACCTATCATTGGATACAAATTTAACACTCTTATAATATATTATAATAGTGATCCAAACGGCATCTATTGTACTAATGTACAGCAGAGCGGTACTCACTTACCCGCTTTTTTGTAATGTTGTATATATTTTCCCTCTGGGTACACTGTACAGTAATGTGCCTTAAATTGTTTTCACACAACATTTTAAATTGTTGAAATGTTTATTTCTTATTTTAGTTGACATTAATCACTTATAAAACACTAGTGTCGACACTGACTCACATATGTTTTGAATTCTAATTGTGATGTATTGTACAACGTTATTTATTGAATAGCGTACTACATTATTTTAAGTTCTTATCTGACAATATCACGATTATTAGAGTCTAAGAAAATTTGAGAAAAAACTATCAAACCAATTAATAGACCATAATACATTTGTTGTAGCTATAATATACGCAGAGCAATGTATAAAGATGTAATATAAAATAAGTACAGATTTAAAAGTACTACCAAACATTTTTTTTAATTTTAAATAATTATTTTTTGAAGGCGTAATACCTATTATTAGCAAATAATAATTGATTTTAAATTTAAATTTATACTAATTATATTTATATACTTTTTAAAAATTAGGTATCTATATATAATATATTATATATACTCGTATTATTTGTATTTGTTTTTGAAAGATATATTTTGTTAAATGTATTAACTATAGCTATAATGTTTCTAACTAACTATAACAAAACAGTTATCACTACATTCTTTTTAATAATATGCGTGTTCTTATATAAATCATAAGTATACAATAGTCAATAATGTCAATAATAATATAGTAATATACAATTAATTAGTTTTACTTCATAAAATAATAATAGTAAACGCTTTATAATATAATTTATGTTAATTATATGGTGGTGAAACCATATTGTGATATAAATACAAAGTTTAATATGACTATATAAAATGTAAAGAAAATCATTATCACTTTTGTTCGAATGTACCTATCTATAAACACTAATAAAAAAAAAATTAGATAAAAAAAAGATCCCGAGAAACAATTTTATTCTAATCCCTCAAAATCTAAGTCTGCTCGTGGATATCGGTCGTATAAGTACCAAGGTGTATTAGTATTTGTAGAATATTAAATACAACGGATGGTGATGTAAAAATTTGACATGTGGTACGTGCGAGGTACGATTGTACGATAAGCGATGACAGAGGGGTGATTTTTGATGCACGCGACAATATCTTCGGAAGGGGGGCCCGGTGTGTGTGTTTGTCGTGGATGGGGTGAAGGGTAGCAATGATTATTACCGCTGCTACCATTATTGTAATTATTATTGTTATCGATAAATACGCATGATTGAGTATAATATTCGTTTCGATTCGGAGATGTTTCACGGCACATAAATTTGTCACCACGACAAAATAATCGCCAAAAATATATAACTACGCGTCTGCAAAACAGCCCAATTATTGGCCGCGAGACAGATTCATTGTATGTATAACGTGAATTATGCGGTATTGTTGCTACGGCGTAGGTTCCTATTATTGTAAATTTGAGTGTACATTTTAGATTTTAAGAATATTACGAGAAAAAAATATTTATATGGAAAAAAAAGTTAGAAAAGTGTGAAAAAAATATATATCAGATAAATTTATGTAAAATGTTCAATCTACAGTCTATACTTTAACACTATAACACGAGAATCAAATTGCAGTATCACGGAATTACTAATTCTGAAGTAACATGAGTATAGGTACCTATACTAGGTATCAGAAACTTGTTGATATAATATATTATTATGATAAATTAGTTAATTAAATTAGAGCTGACATAATTGTAGTATACCTATCTCTCGATGGTACACAAAATGAAGTAATATTTTGTCTATTATTTTTAGTTGGCACATGTCACATACAACACCGTTAGAGCTAATTCATTTAAATTAGGGGATTGAACAAAACTATTGCTTAAAATATGTGGATACATAAAACAAAAAAAAGTTTTAATGACACTATTTCAAAGTTTTCGTATTTTCATAGTGATATTGATAGATATCTGAACATTTAAGATAACCTTAAGAAAGTGTAAAAATTGTCGTCTATCAACATCAATATGCATTTGAATAAAGTCAATCACAATAAACGAGTCTATTTAGTGACGAGGAAAACAAATGATAATGAAATTACATGAAGGGCACAACAAACACAATCTAACGAGCCAATGTTTGCGTTAAGAAACATATGTCCTACTTATATTATAGGTACGCTCATAAGTTTATTTTACTATACGCTGTATATTATATTAATTGTTAAAGGTTTTATTTATTTTAATAGCATACGATGACACATTATGAATAATAATTATTGTATTAATTTATCGATATATCTTGTTTTAAATTTTATATAAATTAATTGTTTTCTGTGTAATTTATGTTATGAAAATTTGTATTATTCTACCAACTTATGAATTACTATTGCCTTCCAAGTGACGAGTTTTTTATTTTTGAAACTTGTTGCTTGAACAATAGACAAATTTTAAAAGAAAAAAGAAAAAATGATAAAAAAAAATATTTAATATAGGTATTGTAGTTTAACATATTGTTTTCAATTATTATGAAACACTAAGTATGTTTGACCAATACTTAACCAAATCGTTTTTATAAATTTTAATTACAAAATAATTTGCAAATATATTCACGATTTTAACGAATTTTTTTCAATATTTGAACTTCAAATGCTAATTAAAAATTGTGTCTATATATTCTTATAATTTTTGAATCACTATAAAAATAACTTATGAGAGACTTTGTATTAAATTTTATCGATATTTATAAAAAAAAAAACTAAACAAAAACGAATATTTCAAATGCCCATAGCATTAAAATAAGCGAAATATTTTGAAAATTAAATTATGTAAAGAAAATGCCAATCTAAATAACTGAGGCAATTTACAAGTACGACTTATACTTTTTAAATTATAACAAATATTTAAATTCGTTTGAGGATAAATCGTTATTGTTAAGCGATTTCATAAAAATTTAAAATTCAAACCCTCATAACATTTTTCCTATAATAACGCTTCGAGTTTTTTCTACTTTCTCTATTTGAAGGAAACTTATGGAAAACTTTGTATTGAATTTTTTAACCTTAGATATAATTACAAAAAATTGTATGAATTTTCAACTACAAAATAATTTGCAAATGTTCGTGATTTTAACATGTTTTGTAAATTTTGAACTTTAAACGCTTATAAAAAAAAATTGTGACAAACGATTTTTGATTTTTTTTTAACAAGATAAAATAAAAAACGGCTTATAAGAAATGTTATATTAAATTTTCAAGTTTTTTTGGACACCCAGCATTTTTTTATTGGCACTTCAAAAAAAAAAAACTAAGAAAATACGAAAATTGCAGTTGTCTATAAATGGCTCAAAAAAGCCAGAATATTTTACCGTATATAGATAACGCTAATATAAACATTTAGTGAAAATTTCAAGTATTTACTAGTTTTTGAGTTACAACAATATAAAAAATCGACTTTATTGAAAACTGGTTTTGCGTAAAAATTCCCGTTATTTCCGTCACTTTTTTTTTGTTTTTTTCCGATGGTTTTGAAAACTACTGAGAAGTTTTTACTTTTGACCACCCCTGAAGTTTGAAATTGAAGCATTATTTCGACAACTTATGTGGTAAACAAACAAGAAAAAACACATCGGTGTAAAATCAATATATTCATCACTTCGTTCAGAATCTAAAAGTAAAATCAATATTTAATGTGTATAATTAATGACGATTATTGACAATTATTAGTCTGCGGAGAAATATAAGGAGATAACTTAAAGGTTGTAATTTGTAATAACTATAATAATGTAGTTATTGAAAAGTTTAAAATACTATTTATTCCACATTTATCTGCTGCAATGAGTAGAATTTTAAATAAAACTAGTAAAATTATATGAATATGTTAATAATGACATTAGTGAATAATGAGGATATAATATCTCGTTTATTAGCTATGATAGTGAGATGTTATTATATATTTTTCTTAACTATCAAATAAAACAACCATTTTTTTATGTGTTTAGATTACATTAAACTCAGATAGATGTTATTTAAACAAGACGATATATGCAGTCTATTACTCTAAGGATAAAAAGATTATTAGGCATATGGCCAACACCTTTATATGGACCATAAAATGTAAATAATTTTACGATAAGAATGTTCCTACTATACAATCATAATAGGTAATAATATCTATTATCGGATTACATTTAAAACTTAACATTTAAATTGTGGTTTGATTTATGTTACAAATATTTTTTACAATTATCAACCTATCTCCAAAGAAAGTGTGCTCAAAATTAAAACACCTACTTTTAAAAAAATTAATTTTAGTGATATTCTTTAGAACCGTAAATAATGATAAGTATTACCGTAATTTACAGTGATACAAATAGTTGAATCACCATACATCAAAAATTATTTGGCCGTTAACAGTGATTTGTGATAAACTGATAATATTATATTTAATATTATTAAATGTATAGGAATAATTCATCTTTTTTTTGTGGTTGTTTTTGTTAAGTGTGTATAATTATTGTTATTTAAAAAAAAGATTTAATTTCTATCACACAAATTAGAGTAATAAATCGTTTATATATTAACTGAAAAAAATTAATCAGAAAGCTAAAAATTGATAATTGACTGCTAATGATATAAACAAAAAAAAATCTTGAATATACCATTTACCAGAACTATAATTATGCGGTAGGTACGGCTTGTTTTATAACATGTCGTATACATATAATTATTAGTATAGGTACTAAATAATTTTCTCTAAATACTGTTGTAAGTCTGTTGTAGTTACCAATAACTTCAAATGATTAATGACCTAATAAATGTCATCAATATCAAAATATAATTGTTCTCGATCTGTTGTTATGACTATAACTATACGTTTCTCATTCCAGTCATTATGCTGCACCTAATCTTAGCACACCAATCTAAATTACTAACTACTTAAATGTAACACTCGATTTATATTCGAAACTTAAATATATTCAATGACTTGAACTATAATATATTTTATCGATTTGAGTTGTTTATGACTTCAGAGTACCCTAGATACTATACTATACCATACTACGAATAACTTGAACTAAAACGAATATTTTAATAGTTTTGAAAGTAAATAAAGCAAAGTTTGAAACCAATTCTACAAAAATATATTCTTAATAGAAGGAATAAGTTCAATATTTTTATGTATGAATTTAGAACAAATTTACACATTTACAATTATTGTAATATTATGTTTCGCGATTGCACCTAACTATCGTTTATTATACATGTTTTTGATATGTTAAAAAGTTAAAAATCATAAATAGCTTCGGAAATGTATAATGTTTTATACGTTTAATATTTATACTCTAAAAGTCTAAAACATGTATAATGCAGAAACACATCAATTTTAGATGATAACATAACAGAAAAATATTTAGTACTTACATAAATTACAAGGCATTTTCATATTTTCAGTGAATTGCTATCAGTTAGTATTTGTGTTGATTTTTGGTTTTTCTTGTCAATCTATAAAAGGTATTTTGATTTTTTTTTTCAGACCTCAGCTATTTGATGGATTGCAGCCGCATTCGATCCGTAAGCGTAGGTAATCCTCTTCGTTGCACAGTGGATTTGAAATATCGAACGTTAAATGTTTTAAGCGATGCGAAGATTCGTGCACAAAATATAATAGCAAAACTATGACATTATATTATATTATACTCCGTACGAGAGATATTGTATTGTAATCATTCGTACTATCGTAAAGCGACGAAGGCGAAAAAGCGAAAACGTAACATTTCTCGGCAGTATTTACTTGGTGATGGAAGCCTAAATAGTTGATAAAACTATTTCCCAAACGATTACTTAAAACAATAATGCGTACGTACCGCCTACAACTCACCGCGCGCGAGCTGTTGTTAAACGCGGTCGCGTGTGCGTGAGTGTCTGGTTCGTGTGCGGGCGGGGATGTAAATCGCGGGGGTGAACATCGCGTCGTCGCCGCGGCGCGTAACAGCGGTCTAATTAATGAACTATACCGCGGTCGCGGTCGTAATCACAGCGTACCTACACACGGTGGGTGCGTGTGTGTGCGTACACGCTGCCACTGTCAAGAGCGATGATGTGTGGCCACCGTTATCGTTAATGACCGGGTGCCTCGGTTGCATCAGTGGCGGTCGCGGCGGTTAAAGTAATTAACGGGCAGACCCTCCGCATCGACGTCGAGTCATCATATTTTATATTTTATATAATACGAGCGTTGTTGTCCGCAGGTAGGTACCTACACTATATATACACTGCACCAGTATTTTCCCCTCTGGACTATGATTATTATTGTTATTATTATTATTATTTTAACCTGTCTTTTTTTTTTTTTTCACCCGTAGGTATAAGTATGTTACGCGCGCGACGACGAGCCCGTCATCGTTAAACCGTCAAATAATAATATAACAACAACAATAAATCCGAAAACGCGGCGCTGAGCGTGCGACTGCAATTTTCAGCCGTCCATTATAACAATATGTTGCTGCAGGTACAGAGCATCGCGATAGCAAACGGACAGAATGAAAAGACAGATGGGAAATGCGTTGCTGTTTTCGAAACGATTTCCCGAGACGGTTTTAACGCGTCCGACCGCCGTGTTGTGATGTTCACCTTTCGTTTGTCTTTATTTTTCGCCGCACTGCGTCGCCGTCAAGTCGCCCGTCGTCGAGTGGAACCGAGAAGTAGGCGCAATATTATTAAGTGCGTAATACACAAAAGTAATGTACATCATACAATATAATAATATATTATAATATAGTAGGTACATATATATATACAGAAATATGATACAGAAGTGCATGTGAGTTGTATATCATGTGCCTTAGGGCCAGGAGCCTTGTAAGCCACTCGAGAAACGGAGGTGATGGCAGTCGACATAAGTAGGTATGATGATAATAATAATAAAATAATGCGACGCAGTAATAAATAGCGACCGCAAATCGCGAAATTCCGTGTCATTTCTTTGCGGTCGTCGTCGAGTTGAGGATGTTGTGTATGTGTGAATGTATTTCCTGACGGAAGTTTGATCTCGATCCGCGTGCTATACAACGCTGCTCTCAGTAATATAGGGTTTTAAGACGTATATCTTATGTATAAGTATCATTTTTGGGACGACATTTGGATATGAATCTGATGAGGAAATATAAGGGGAAAGCTTAGGCTCTGATTTTGATTACCTATATAAATATATAATATTAATAATTATATTGTACTTATCATATGCTGTTGCCTGTTATTGTGGTGATGTAAAGCGTCCATTAGTTGAAAAGTACAATATTAGATCCTGCGACAAATTTAGCAATTCAAATTTTCGTTATTATAGGGTGTTGGTTTACCCAACTCGGTGGACCTTTCATGGACACATAATCACCATACGGCGTCATACACCAGATGACGACAAAATTGTTACACCCTTTGCAGACTGTAGACATATTTTCCCTAACTTTTCAAGACCCATATATTATGTATGTAATATTTGCCCGGCATAATGTATTCGTTTTATTTATATCTCCTTTTTGTTGTGTATGAAGACTATTCTGAGATTCCCTTATTATATTTCTTTTTATAATTTCACATTCCAATCGTCAGAATGAGCTATTTTCTAGTCAGAAAGGTTGTGACGTATGTATGTTATATTGTTATCAAACATTTTATCATTTATCCACTCGTGAAACATTACCAAAATCGTATTTGTGTACCTATATACTCTTTGCCGTCGAATAAGATATTATTAAACTGAAAAGAAAATCATATTCAATATTTCTTGAAATGATTTATAAATTAATGATTTTGTTATGTTTATTTTTAATCGTTTATAAATCTGACATTTATTCAAGATCGGGATGATTCGAAAAAATTCTAAGTATTTCATGAAACTAATTCTCGGTAACGATTAATAGAGTAACGTGTGTGTTCTGGTGTGTTGGCAACTATCCCAATAATGTAGCTAAATCTGAAGTAGGTACACAATTTACAATGATGATTTGCTATTTACGGGAAATAATAAAATTAAAATTAAATTACTGAGAATTGCTTTCACACTAACAACACGTAAAGCTTATTTTTCATATAATATTTATAGAATTCGTGAAATTTATAAATTATACGTCATAATATTATTATATCGATAGTTATGAACTTATGACGTTTGGATAATTTTTCGTTAAATTGAAGACAAATTTATACGAATATTTATGCGGTGAAAAAGAAAATCTATTGATATAGGAAAATTTATTTAAAATAATTATTCATTCTGTAAAAGTATAGTAATATAAATACGCAATTATTTAACTTTTATAACTACATGTTGATAAATTTTTAAAAGATTTCAAATTATAATCATTGATCCGTATTTTTTTATAGTTATAAATTACAACTATTATTATTGTAATTTGTCTACATGATACGATATAAACATAAGGACGCAATTTCATCGTCCCTTCAAATAGCTATTGCAGTCTATTAAAAAAGTCTATTGGACATAAATTATATCTTATTTTCTTGTATGCTAATTTTTCAAGCTCCTAGCTTATTTACAAAATAATTATTATAAACCATTTTATTTAACATTTAATATTTTTTATGTATATGGGGCACCTACTTTTTGGGAACTGCGACCAACTAAGCAAGTTTTGAATATATATCACAAACTACATATTATCCAGATATCCGTTTGTTTTGATAGAACTTGGTAGTTATAGTTCACATAAGTTTTAGATATTTAAAACAAGTATAAATGTTGTTTCCTCTTACATGAGTAACATATGAATATCGGAGTAATTGCAACTGTATAAAAATACATGTTGATTTTTAAACAATAACATACAATTTATGCAAAGCCAAATTAATTTTATTAATTAGAAGATTAAAATTACAATTGTAATTACTTTAACATTTATTTACAGTGTTATAAAACTATTATATTATTATATGATACAAAAAATGGTACTGGTTTGTTATAGCCCCGCCGCGGCGGGTGAAAACTTTATAGCCCCGCCACTCATGTTTGTTATCGCCCCACCATTCATATAACAGTAAATACATCAAAACTAAATAATAGTGATCCGTTTGAAACAATTTTAAAAGATATAACAGAATTTTGGGAATCACATAAAGCATACATTTTTTTAATATTAATTTTTTTTAAATCAATAAATAAACATTTTTAATTATATAACTTTTTTATATTAATTATTATTCAATTTTTAATATTAATTTTTTTTAAATATTTTATCAATATATCGTCAATAAATATACATTTTTAATTATATCACTATTTTATATTTATATTTATTCGATGTATTTATTGTTATATGAATGGCGGGGCGATAACAAACCTGAGTGGCGGGGCTATAAAGTTTTCACCCGCCGCGGCGGGGCTATAACAAACCAGTACCCAAAAAATAATTATTGATATTAGATTAAATTAATAAACAAACTATTATAAAATAGTAAATAATATTATGTAACGTTTTAGTGTTTTATATATGTATACATACATATAAATATACGTTTATTGAATGACTTAGTACGTATATTAGCCAACGCAAACTTAATATTTAGGAAAGTAAAGTTATTAATAAAGTAATATAATCACTCATTGTCAGAGCTCAATCTCTAAGCTATCAAATATAAATATATAATAGGTACCTGGTACCTATACCTAACATAATCTTAATAAGATATAGTAATATTAAAAATAGGTAACTTAATATTTTAGGTAGGTATTTATTTTTTAGTTTGATTAATCTATTTTCTTCAACGTCTTATATATATATATATGAATAATGTATTATTTTCAATCTCATTAGCATTTAACACTACTACATTCAGCACAGACCCAGAAGCTTGTTCATGACTGATATATTAGTGCTATTATACGTTATTATTAGTTTTGATCAGTATTCCCTTATTTTATCGATTATTGACATTAATTTTCAATTAATTGACTCATTTTTTATTTGTAGAATAATATTCATCATATGACATGTTTTTACATTGATATTTAATAACTTACTTAAAAATAACAATAATAATAATATACAATTGTTTTAACTTGATATTATTATTAAACATCCAGTATTTAATGCATTTTGTGATGTTTTTGTATCAAATAATATAGTTCACAAAAATTCAAAATACCTATTTAAAATTTAAAAAAATAGATTTTTAACGAATGCTTGGTTAATATAATGAACGTATAATTAAGAGGGGGGGGGGGTAGCCATCATCATGTTCAGCGAATCGCTCTGTATATACTATATAATAATATAATAGTTACACGGCTATTTGAATCGTACGAAGCGTTAACGATAAAATTAGCACGTGTCTAAGGTGATGTATGAGTAATATGAGTATGAATGAGTGCATGGCACGCTTCTTTTGGTGTGAATCGCGTGTATCATTATATTAGTCATGTTTTAAAAGGTATATAAATCCATAATATATATTATTATAATACGATTCTCACAACGCACTACGCAGACAGTTATACATATATTGTGTCGTGCACGTATGCCTATACGAGCGTATGGTTTACCATATCCAGATATCCTCGAAACTTGGTGGGCCAGTTCAGCTTGGGTTGTCCCCGAGAGAATGTTTATTACCAATTAAATAAAAACGCAATGATGGCGGCCGCGGATTCGACACGGATTGGCTTTCTCTTGAGTCGCCAAACGAAACTCGATGCCCACGTTGGCATTTCCACATATCACATTGTAGTGACATCTATAAAAAGCAAATAAAATAAATTCCCATATTATGCGATTTTTAATAAACGGAATATGCGCACGCGTGATTATGGTGTCACCGTAAACCTATATAATATACTAATATACTATATAGATACGTGTTTGCTATGTGTGCGCGTGTGTATGTGTATATTACACCGAGTTAGTGAGTATAAATCCTTCTCCGAACGTTCGGGATGTCAAAACTTGTCAAGGGGTGTAATTTTATAGCACCTGACGATAATAATTTCACGTTGTTAATGAGACGCGCACTATACTTATTATACACTGCCGCCGCCGCCGCCGCTGGGTGTTAAATTTTGAATATAAATATTTCGGGAAATTAAAACTCCGTATTATATGACCGCGGTCGTAGGTTAGTTGGCCGGTTATAAATTAAACCTATTAAATTACATGCGATATAGTATGATATTGTATATTATATACACAACATGCACACACAGACATATATGTTTGGCTGTGTGTGTATGTGTATGTATTTATAATAAAATACAGGTGGTATTACCTACGTTATTAAACAATGTGCGTTGGAAAAAAATTAAATAAAAAGGACAGTGTTTATGTGTTTGTGAACATGATATTATAATATAATATTTTTATTTTTTAGTAATAATAATACGTTGGTGCTCAACGTGTAATATATTGGTGTTGGATTGAGTTCAAAAAGATATGAACGCCTCTGAACCAAGTTTTCAAACGTAAGTTATATTAATTTGTCTCTATGTAGGTTTAGTTTAGAAAATATAAGTCTAAACTGATAACTATGTCTAGTATGCAAGCTTATGAACTTGTATACAAAGTCGAGAATTAATAATTTTTGTATGGCACCGCAAATTACCTACTTTATCAATAGCTTTACTAATATTTAAGTACATGATACCCTATTATAGGTGCCCATTATAATATTCATTATTATAGTACCTATAAATATGATAATATTTAAAGTATATTTGTAATACACTTGGCAAGTGAGTAAATAATTTAATACAAAATAATTGTTAATTGTTGTGATCTTGACGTTTTTATAAAAAATTTAAAATCAAATGCATGTAAAAAAATGTTGTATTTTTAGTATTTGTATACAGTTTAAAAAATTTGTATGGAATCTTGTGTTAAATTTTCAAGAATTTCGATTCTCAAAATAATTTTTTTATGGTCATTTATAAAAACAAAATTAAAAATAATTTAACATTTTAAATGTATATAAATAATAGTTTAAAAAGAGTAAAAAATTATACCATGCATAAAAAATGCTAACATAAACATTTGAAGAGAATTTCAAATGCCCACGGTTACTTACTTTTGAATTATCACAAAAACACATCATCGATTTATTATAATATTAGTTTTGTGTATACATTCCAGTTTTCCCTTTTTTTTTTGTTTTTCTCGGTTATTTGAAAAGTACTAAAAGTAGTAATTTTAATTTACCCTTCAAAAATTCATTTAGTTTATTACCAGAGGTCATCCTCCAAGAAAAAAACACAATGCAAAGTCAAAGGTCATCACTTTGCTCAGAATATAATCTAATAAATTAATATAAAGCTAAAAATTCACCCATATAAGATTCACAAATAGAATTCTAAGATCAATTTTTATTAAAATTCTTAATTATCTAAAATAATAATACTTTATCTATTTACTTCAATTATTCATTAAAAGTAATTCGTTTTTGGTGTCTTCTGAGATATTTCCAGAATTCCAGATTAGTCAAATTAATAACTCTAGCATGTACAATTATTTTTAGCACTAGAAAAAATATTTATTTTATTAATGTTGTGATGTTTAACTTATGTTACATAAACAATAAATAAATTAAAAAAAAATTTTACCTTATTATTTCTACAAAACATCATATACATGGAAAATAATAATTTTGAATTTTGAAACGTTATAAACTTATAACAAAATCGTAAACTTTTCATTTATCATCAACCATGATACAATTATTATGACCAATATTAGAGCTGTATTGTAATATATTTTAATATGATATAGTACTTAAATTTAATGAAAATAATTTACTTTGAATATAATATAATCAATACAGTAAATTTTTTTTACAAAATACAGCCACAAGCACGTGTATGTTTAAATGTCTATCTGGCTTTGAGAGCTGGTAAAAAATGTTGTGGGTGATAGACTACTATGACACTAGTAATAATCAAGATGAATGAGTACCACCACCGAAGATAGATTTTAGGATTTTCTGCAGTAGATAATACACCACATAAGTATTGTCTATGATTAGATTATTATTATTATTATTATTATTATTACCTTTGATGTACATTTAAAACGGTACAATCGTATGTGGAAGGCCTTCGATGACGACCTTTCTGGTTTTCTATGACTAAATATTAATATTATAATAATTATTATATTTTGAATTAACACGCCAAAACAGGAAAAACATAACCAGTAATTATTAAATAACAGTCATTTGTATATAAATATAATTTTTTAAATGTTCTCTGTATCGATATTGGGTATCTAACTAGTGTCTGAAAATAAAATGTTTAAAAAATATTCTTATTTCTTCCATCATGATATGCGTGGCGCAGTGGCCTCGTAATATTTTTAGCGCCGACATTGATTGCAATTCAATGGAAACGGTAAACCAACGATTCTGTTTACCAAACAGATTTAAGTTTTCTCTTCATAAGATTCTTGACAACAGCATTAAGTACACCGTATACAAGGATGTTGTTGGATGTCCTGTTTGCAGACGTAATTAATGTAAATATCCTACCTTCTCGCATAAACAGAAAAACAATGTACATAATATATGTATAATATTTATATACCGGGTCAAAACAAATTCAACAGTATAACTACATTATATTAATTAGTGTTTGAAAAGTTAAATTCTGAATGCAATTGGTTTCTAATGAAATATAAATGTATAACAATCGTTATACTATTATTTGTACTCTCGTCATTTTTTTTTCAATCAATTATACAATTATATTTCTACGTTTACAACTTTGTTTTAACGTAATATTTTGAGACTAGTATACAGGATATTGCACAGGAATAATTATTTAATTCTGGTTTTGGGTGATGAAAAGAGATTCTGGTTTTGAGACTTTGGTGTTATAGCCGATTGATAAATCTAGTCAGATTAGTTCATGTGTTGGAAAATAAAAAAAACCTCTGACGTGTATTTTAAATTTTAATATTATGTAGGTATATTGTATACACAATATAGCGATTAGTATACGTCATGTCTATATTTCATACACAGGTTATCCGCAATGCGGGCAATTCGCCAATAAACAGGTGTTTTCCAAATTAATTTCAAAGATTATAAATTATGTTTTGTAATTTGCAAAAAACAATGTTAGCACAGCTGCGTTATTTTGGTATGTTTTTTTTATAATAATAAAATAAACTTTGGAAATGAGAATAACAATTCATGTAATACATTTACTTGTTTATTGAGTTATCTATATTATGTACTTTCATTATACATTTATTGGCCTATAGTAAGAACTAATAATAGTGATTATTAGATTAAAGTATTATTTTTCATTTTTCATTGCGTCAACAATAAAGAAAAATTTTAATTTTTCGATTTTCGATTTTCGATTTTACTATCTTGCCAAAAAACGACTGGTTGTAATGAAAATTTTCTGAGATAAACGCTTATTATTAAATTTGAGTACTAACCAAAAGCAACTAGCTATATAGTAAAAGATAAAAATGTATACCTAATCTAACCAATACCGAGTAATGTGTACAACAATGATTTAGAATGTGCGTGTCCAACTGACACTTGGAGATTGAAGGATAGAAAAAACACAGTCTCACGAGTTAGTCAACGCGGATACATGCTAATTATTATTATAGCTGTTGGCCCCGACACTATATCTAATATAGTTATACTATTATTGACTTAGCTTAGCCGAGGTTATCACGGCCGTCTTTGGGATAACACGAAAAACAAATTTTGAATCTCATCCGCGTTCTCGATTATTTACCCTTGGCTCAACCATGGCGAACACGTCCCGTTGAGACGAACTATATAGACGTCTCCACATCGTGTCCACTATAGGATAACTATAATAATTTATATTTCCATCCTATAGCTGTTGTTTAACGCTATTAATATAGTAAATATAATTAATCCGTTAATCGTATTACATTTCAATTTAAAATAATAAACAAGTACACAACTATCCTGTACCGAGTTGATTATCTATCAAAATAATAATAATATATTATTATATTATATATGTGTTGATTATCTAACTTTTTATTAATTTAAATTCTATAATGTTATTAGATATATTATTTAACTAAATAAATGTAAATATTGCAGTGTAATAAATCATTAATAACTCAAACGTCTAAAACTAAAAAATGAATTACATTGTAAGAACCATATTAAAA
The DNA here is from genome assembly GCF_020184175.1 of Aphis gossypii. Lineage (NCBI taxonomy): Eukaryota > Metazoa > Arthropoda > Insecta > Hemiptera > Aphididae > Aphis > Aphis gossypii. The sequence goes on from NC_065533.1 coordinate 22,986,504, forward strand.
AACGATTTAAGAACTTTCATAAATAAATAAATATAAGTATTGTTTAATCTATGTTTAGCCCTATAAAATCACATTTATTAATTTAAATTGTTGAGTTTTTTTTATTGAAAATTGAAATATTATGTGCAGTAACTTACTACTTAGTGCCGTGCATTACTGCATTAGTTCTATAACTTATTATTCTTTAATGACGAAGTTCATTCTACACCTACTATACAGCAGAGCATACTTAGGTATCTACTTTATTTATTTTTTTACTATTTTTAATATTAGGTATAAAATATGTGTAGTATAATTATTTTTTTTTTTTACATTTTTGAATGACAACATAATATTATATTTTAAATTTTTTATTGTTTTAATTTCTTGAAAATTTAAAACAATATGTAAAAATCGAAATTTGAAAAAATATATTTGATTAGTCAGAAGTTGAAAAGTATTATGTTTGATGAACGTAGTAGCGGAACGACATTCTACAGAGTATCACAATGCTTTTAATAGTATTGTAACTTATAAGTTTAAAAATTTAGAAATTCGATTTTTATTCTTTAAAATGCTTGAGTATTACCAGTTTTTATCTTTAAAAATCACACCTAACCTAACGTAACCATATGTAAACCATGTAGCTATAAATTGTTTTTAATAACACACATTTCGTTTTAATAGATATTTACAGTGTCGTGTTATTTTTGAAACAAGTGACGTTTCCAGTAATATAATATATGTATATAGTTTTAACGTTTAACAATTTTCTTTTGGATTTAACAAAGTTGGCTTTCTATGTATGATTGCGTATTGGGACTGACGAATTGGTGCTTGACAACATTATCGACATTGAGGCTCGTCAAAAAAATACGTGTCCTGCTTTTACGGCTACCACGGGTATATCTATATAGTCCAATTTCGTATTGGCTCGCCCACATATTTAGTATACTAATGGCCCCTGGAATCTGTTTATCTTTGAATTTTTACAATAACGACTTAAAAATAACCCAATATTCAGGTTACAGCGAACACGCTTGCTCAAACAATTAGCTATGACTAATTATGGAAGTCTGCGGCGTGGATAGCCAGTGTTAATTTGACTAGGCCTGCTGTTATACTTGGAATCCATCCAATTATTATTATTTGACAATATTCTTATTATTTGATGTGTTCGTTAGCCGTTGCTCATATTTAATATTACACTAGTTTCGGATGGTAATAGGTAAATGTCTGATAAGTTGTGATTGATATTTTCATTAGTTTAAATTCTCCATAAATTAAACCTGTTTCTCTTAAACATTTCTCGGCTGGATTTTAAGAACCCGAAAAAAAAATCTGAACTCAGGATAAGATCTACGGCGATGTTATCTGTATCATCTGCAAATGTACAGCTAATGTAATTTCTTCGAAATAAGGAACGTCGATAATAGATGTATTATTATATTATGCTAGATAACGGTGGCTCTAATGTGAATCCTCCTTAAGTTTTAGTAATGAGTTAGGTATTAGTTATTGTTATTACGATATGCCGTTTAATGATTTTATCGATTTGATTTGAGAAAGTTTATCTTCGCGGCTAATAATTATTATTGAAGGTCGGTAAGGGAAGCAGTATGTTTTTTCAGCCGTTTGTGCCAAACTCAGTCAAACGCCTGGGAGACGTCCAACAACACACCTGTATAAAATTGTTATTTTCTTGGGAACGAGATGGCTACATAGACGGGATCAATTGATATTCTGTGGCAGTGAACTCACGGTTAACAACAAATTATTTTTGATTTTTGAAACGAAGTGACGACGTGAATATTGTATGTTCTCTTTTTCCAATAAAATATTTTTAACCTATAAATAATTAAACAAATACCGCTATAAACAACTACTAGATTTGGTATTAATTTAATTTACAGTTATTCATCATAAATATAAATTATTATCTATGTTTGATAAGGGTTCAGTGCGATATTGAATGCAATTTTCGGTTCGAGGCCATATTTTATTGTTATAAGATTATATTTTATATTTTGATATAATGTATTAATTTACAATTTTGAGATTACTTCACATTTGAATTTAATGTCTATAGGCCATAGGCACACATAAGGGGGGGTGCTAGGGGGTGCTTGGCACCTCAAGGGTTTAAATCAACACCCCCAGTCTAAATACTGCATTCAAAGCACAATATATTATGTTGAATTGAATAAGTACCTGAAGATATTCAAATTATAAGTAATATGTCACTAATATATTGAATTTATGGATTATAATATTTTCGAGAATATTTTGTTTATTATAATTTGGATATATCTACTTATTAAAATATGGTATTGTATTTTTTAATTTTAATGTTTTTAAATATTATATCAATACACATTGTTGAATTATTAGATTAATAAATATCGTATACACTTATTTTTAATATGGATAGCGGGACAATAACGAAAAACGTGGTGGGGCTATAAAGTTTTCAATCACCGTTGCGGGACTATAACAAACCAGTACGTACCAAATATTATTTTAGACTTAAAAAAAGGGATTTTTTAAAACACTTCAAATTTACCATAAAATATGTTTTAGAAAGTTAGGAAACATTTGTCAAATTGAGTAAGGTATTAGTAAAATAACTGTAATTTAAACACTGTCGATTTATTGACTGTTTCAAGACTGAGCACTTCAATGTTTGGTAGTAAAGATTTAGATACCTACATAATTATTTTTGGTTTTATTTTGTATGGTTGGTAATAATTAAAAATAAATCTATGCATTCTTTAAATTAATTACAAATCTTTCAGTTCTTTTTAATTATTAATCAGTGGCAAGCTCAACTTATCTATGGCTTAATATTTGAAGTATGAATTTAATTATTTTTAATATTTTATTTTATTATTTCCTACATAATACAGTTGTTTGGCTTAAAAAATTTAATATATTTAATATAAAAATTGTTATGACGATAAACAAAATGTGAATATTCTTGTTTCTTCCTTTATATTTATTTAATATTAAATATTCATAAATTGTATTCGTGTTGCAGCAGACATAAGTGACTTATTTAAATCCAATATAGTGTACTCTCGATCAACAATCAAAAATTATATGATGAAGGTATATGATATACTTTCGATGCGATAAAATGAATAGAAATGAGAAATGAAATGAAATGAACAGAAATGAGTCGTTTAAGCTCCAGTTTGTAAGTATGAGTGTATTGTAATGTTTGGCCTACAATCGAATTGGATGATGGAAGACCTAGTTAGATAGGTTGGGTCGAACACGACAAACGCGTACTGTACCTAACCGTCGGTAACCAAACCGGTCGAGTCCGCCGTTAATCCGCACGCTCGCCACTTTTCCGTATCGGGCGAACGTTTACTGCAAGTGCTCTTCCGTCGTGGAGCCCGTCAAGCGGCCGACGAACAGGTGACAATCGTGCACCGATGCGCCGCCGGTCATCCACACGCGCCGGTGGCGGTGGCGACGTCTGCGAATGCTGTTGCGACTGTGGCCGACCACGGCGAACGACCCGGCAAGATAGAGTCCACAAACGATTGGGCGAACCGTTCAATAGTCGCCATCGCCAACAACTGGCCGGACGCGCACCGAATCGTCTCCACCGACTGGACGACCAGCGATCGGCAGTCACAGAACCTAACCTAACCTGGCTGGTCTCCGGTGTCCGTTCTCAAGCAGCTGTGACAGTAGTTGGCGTTTAAACGCCAGACGTTTTCTTACAGTTGTACCACACCGTGTAGTATTGTCCGACCAGCTCGAGGCCGACCGCGGATTCATTTCAGCATTTGACCTTGGCTCGTCTCGAACCCGAGACCATCGCCGCCTCCGTTTTTTCCTTCTCGTCGGCCCTCGGTTTTGATTTGCTTTAATCAAGTGTAATTATAATCCTAAATTGATTTACACACTATCCTAGAGTTTCTCTAATTGCTGAGAATTTATGTTTTATTATTGATATTATATTTATCTTACATCGTATTTATGAATTTCTCTTGCTCTTTAGTAATAATTTCACCATCTTACAATAACAACTTTTCAACAACACTCAAAATATCATGATAATCTTCGGTTTTTTTAATATTAGACTTATTAAAGTGACCTATAGGTATATTATGAAAATGCATGTTTAAAACTTTAAAGTAAGCAACTAAATTATCCGTGATTTGTTGAAGGTGAATTTTTAGTCAATATTTTATTTTATTTTATTTTAAACTTAAATATTTTGCACACAAGTTTACAAATTATCTGTTTTTTCTATTTTATTCATTAAAATGGTCTATAATTTATATACTACTTATAAAACAAATTGTATTAATTTAAATGAGTTTATTAATCTTTTGAATAATAAGCGATAATATCAATATCAACGAATTTTAAATTTTCAAGAGATTGACATTTTGACTTATTTATACACTTATGTGCCATATAAATCGTATATGGTATACAATGGTAATTTTGGTACATTGGTACATACGTTGTTTAAGATATACTCCGATGAAAGAAATTGTACTCATATAGGACACACCGTTGAACGTGGTATGCTCTATAAAAAAAAATAAATAAACGTAAAATAGGTATCTATTGTATTAACAATTTTTGAAATGTAATGTGGCGATGACGAGTTTTTTCGGCGGGATTGATCGTCACATGTACTCGAGGTATTGTAAGGGCGCCTACACGTACGGTAAGCGAACAGCTGAAGCGCACGGTGTGCGCGCGACAATAATATAATAGCGAAGATAAATATCATAAAATGCATAAGTTTTTTTATTATTATTATTATGGTTGTCGTTGTTCATCTCTTCTTTTATAAAAAATAATTCCGTCTACTAATAAATAATGTTGAAATGACAACCGAGCACATTATTTAGGCTCGAAAGGCATTAGATGAACAATAATAATAAATAAACATCAATCATGTTTTTATTAATTTTTAATTTTTTTTTTCTAAAGTGTTAGCGGAACACGCGCAGAGGGACATTGACGCGCACTTTATATTATAATGATATAACGTAATGCGCATGATGGCTGTGGAAGAGTAGCGCGACATGAGGGTGTGTGTATAATATAGTACGTGCTTTGAACGTCTGCCGCAATGAAACCAATTCATCCTGTCATAACTAATATAAACATATTACTTATATAGGTATTATTATAACATACGGATAAGCCACTAGTCTTTGTTTAGCGAATCCGAAATCACCGTCGCGTCATGGTCGTGTGTCAATCATGGTATATAATATTTGTATATTAATAATATTAGATATTATTCAAATTGTAATAATACACTCACACACACACACACACACACACACACGAACGCAAACACACAAAAACAGCACCATAATTATATTATCATCTAAGATAATACACACACGCGCGTAATGACGCTATGAACCATAAACATAATATAATGTACTCCTGAAGTCCCGACACGACGAAGTACGAGTACGATGCTATGAACAAAACTTTATTTCGGACTTACTAATACAAACGATTGAGGAGGGGTGTAAATAAAATATTTGAAAATGTTGTATACTTGCAGCCCAGCCCATTATTATGAAAAACGTGTGACCGTTTTCTATGTACATTATACTCACTATAAAATAACGACGTTTTTTCTCTTTTAAATAGAAAAAAATAGAAGTATCAAAATACTAAAATTTAGCAGATGTGGTTGCAGTCAATCGAACGTACTGCAGGGCGAAAACGTATACGTCGGCTGCATATACGAGTTGAAGCTATTACCGCTGTTTATCAAAATCGAGATCGGTGAATTGATTCCGAAGCAATTGCGAGGTATGAGTATATATTATATGCCGATTAAGTTTTTGTTGGAAAGAATTGGTGCACAAGTTTAACTAAAATAACCCCATAGGGAGCTAACCATTTTTTGAAAGCAATGTGTTTTTACCTTCCCATCAATAGCACGCTATTAGTCCGTGAAAAAAGCCAACTATGATAACGAATGACAGCATAATATTATATATTAATAATAAAAAAAAAAAATGTAAAATTTTAACCGATTGACCAAATTTAACAACCATCTTCATCACCTTCAAATTTTGTATTAGGAGACTTGCAACTTCGCCGTTGCTGAGTATCGTTATAGGTTCGGAAATCTGCAAAATATTAAATAATGTGCAGTGCAGGATAATCACAATTCATACGTCTTCCGAATAAACTCGGCAACAATATAAATAATTAAATAAAGTAATAATCTCTGGAATCGACTCACCCACACCGCGACGTTTATTCCGGTCGTGGTCTCGGTACGCAAGCATCCAAGCCGTGATTCGTTTAGTACCGAGAACGGTAGTTGTATATAGGTATTAATATACTATGATGTAGTAAAAGTAGTAGTAATAATAGCAACTGGACAATGCGGTATTGAAATAACAGTAGTATTATATACTTACTGAGACACAAGAGTAGTGTACGTACAGTTGTATTAGTATAGTGAGTTTGGGAAGGGTTTCAAGTGCGCTCATAAAATTAAGTGTGGCCGTTACCTATTCAATCGAGGTGTTAATTTTTTTTTTACATAATACCGTACTAGAAACCGTGTGAATAGTGAGCATTCTATGTCTGACTGCGCACGTCACCGCCTTATCACACGTACTGCCATAATGAGATATTATCGAAATTCGTTTTTTTTTTGTTTTTTTGTTTTACCATTCTTCCGTTTAGAACCCTTTGTCGTTCAAAAACATTGTTCATATTATACATAATTGCATGCGCGTGATGTCATGGTGAACGATCTACTTTTCATTACTCGTCTATTTAATGATTTCAAAACTCATTTTCAGATAGTTATGTCTTTGAGAAAAGTTGTTTTTATAAATTCTCAAGTAAATAATTCAAGTTCAATAAACTTGAAATATTATATTTTTAAAGCAAATAGACATTTTGATTTCTTTTATAATTGTATTTTTAATTTTTAGTAATACATATAATTCTTAAAAAAAACATAAGTAAATAATATATGTATTATAACTATTAAAATTTCAAATAAATGGACTTTTATGTTTCAATGTATACATAAATTATCGTAATACAAATAAATACCCACATGATCTGTGGATTAATGGAAATCACAACAATTAAATAGTATATCAAATTTTAGGTATTTAATTTTTAATTAAATTAATTTACTTATACATTCTAAAGAAAGAAGAATATATTAGTAAATTAATCCACCATTAAGTATCTATATGCAATGTACATAAATTGTGTAAGCTTCAAACTATATCTTTATCTCTATATTACAGTCGGTTGCATCTGCTGTCACTATATTACAATGTATCAGAAGCGTATACCAAAAAGTCACCAAAAGCGTCAAAACTTGTCAAACAAAAAAAGTTCGGTTATGTCTACCATCGTTTTGTCAAAACATATTATCTCTACATAGATACTGGTATTGTATCACGTATAGAAAACATTTGGTTTTCTTATACCAGTTATATCATTATAATTAAAGACTAAATTATTGTTTAGCGAATACATGAAAAATATTCAACTAAAATGCCAAAATTTACAAGTTAGTAAAATTAAAATTATATATATTTGGTGTATTTAGAGAACAACATTTTTTTTCAAAGTACGTATTTTATATACTTTAAATTAATAATATTAATATATTTGTACTTAGTAAATATATTAGGTATCAATATAATATTAAAAATTTAAATGTTATCTAATTTATACAATTTATTGTGTAATAAAATTTCCTACAACGTACGTTTCAAATATTTTTTTCAGTAAAATTGTGTCCTCTATTTCTTCATTCTTGGAATGTGTTATAGCTGAGAAAACACGCACTTCACATTGTTACTATTTATTGGCCATTGTTTATAATAGGTGAAGAATATGAAGAATATAACTAATAATATGGCAATGAACTATGCGTACAAAGTATGTACTAAGTACCGAGCGGTAAGTGTGACGCTTTACTGGAATTTATGTTTTTCTCAAATACGAATATATAAGTATTATAATTTATAATAATATGTATTATATTGCAATGCTATTGCAGCTATAATGCTATATGTAAGTGATTGTAACAAATAACGAGCCTAAAATATTAATTGTTCTCAACAATATAATTGATCGCCGATCGGTAACGGGACGTGCAAAAGCCACAGTTATAAATACTCATATATCAAAATTCGAAAAACGGGGATACCTATTTTGAAAAATTCGCAATGAATTATCATCGAATCAAATATGAAATAATGAGACCAAAATCTTAAATCTCACCCGAACGCGCATCAAATCGTCATGAACACGATACATGTGTGATGGTATTATATTACTATTATACGTATAATCTCATTTTTTAGCATTATATATTACATGATAATTTATAATACCTAGGTATTGTTTTTCTAGGTATATTAAAGACCATTTAAGTCCATCGCTGCAACAGCATACCTTCTTTCTTTTCTTGTTCAAATTATAAGTTACTTAAACCATTCTAAATTCATGAACTCTAAGAGTCTATTTGAGCTCTATCTTCGGCTTGTTAGGTATATATAATCCTAAGTATTCACTACAATCACTATATTATGGGACCAGCCTCTCTTATTTAATATTTTGCTGCTTTTCATAATACCTATTTTGCTGGCGTTTCCATGTAGATTTTTCAATTATTTACTAGACTTTATTTTAACATCTCATTTAAAATTTTTTTTTTACCCATATAGGGTTAAATAAATTAAATTAAATAAAAAAAATAAAAAAAATTTTTAATTAATTTAATTAAATTTAAAATTTTTTTTTTACCCCTATTTTGTTCAACATTTTTTTTAAAAAAATACGGGGTATTTTCTCAACAGTTTCGTGGTTGCTCATACAACATGCATGTCACACCCGTTAAATCTATCAATAATTTTAACTTCTAATTGAACAGTATACAAAATCAATATTCTTGACTCTATTAATAACTCAAAATAGTACTTACTTCTTTTCACTTATAAATCTTTATTTTTTCTCCAAGTGACTAACATTTCACCATCACCGCCAAAATAAATAATAAAAGTTAAAATGTTAATATTTTCAAATGTATATCCATATACTTCTGTTAACTTTCTTGTCCTATATTACTGTCAGACCATAGTGCAATGTTAAAGTGCAAGCCCAGAAATAGGATGTCTCTATGTGATATATTTCAGCACTAAAAACAAATTTGAGTATGTTCTCCAAAAACTCACTTTGTACTGAGAACCTTCTACATATACTTTTATCATTCTAAGTATCTATCCAGGTACTCATATATGTGAGTAGTGGATACTTCAAAAGTTCTCGTATTTGTTATTTAGAGTGATAATGTGTACCGCATTAAAATTCACATAAAGTCATCTTAGAATTTTTCTACTTTTTCCTAAAAAAGAGTTTTAAAACTTTTAAATGTTTCCAATATAATATAAAACTTATTAGAAAATGATAAGAATTTTCAATAAATATATTATTTTATTATTATTTTTACACGCGTTCTGCATTTTATTTTATTTTTCTATGTAAAAAGTAGTACGTTTGATATGATCAACGACTGGAAAATATATTTAAATTATTATTTAATGCAATAATAATAAAATATACGAGAGCAATGAGTACACGCATTGTAAACTATAATAATACAATAATTAATTTATAACATGTATATTTTAATATTTAATGTAAAATTATGATTTTAATTTGATAACGTTCACGGCTGTATATTTGGCGATGTAGCGGAAGTATAGGTTTTTCATAATATTATACTTCCATTAACTTGAAAATAATAATTGAAGTGATAATGCTTGTTTGGTGGGACTGAAATCGTATTGTTTTTTTTTTTTTTTTTAATATCTTTAAAATACTAATCGTAGTAAGGTAATCGACCACTAAAATTTAGCAATATAGCGGGAATAAATAACAGTGATACATGTATAGTAAGTTGCAATGTCTCAATGTCCTAATACAAAATCATATAATTATCTGTAATGCTGCAGTGATCATATACAATAATTTAATATAACAGCTTCAAATATTTTGAATTACATATTCTCAATGGAGGTACCTAAGTAATCAGCTGTTTAAAGTTTAATATTTTCCTATATACATCAAAATGTAATCATATACCGATTTTGTTCTATGACCCTGTTTCCCCGCGTTCCTATTTAAACTTCATACATATAAATATATAATATATTATATGTATACATAAAAATTAATGTGCGATTGTTAGAACTTAGTAATCTCGGAAACGACGAAAGCTTTAGATGTCATAGTCATATTTAAGTTCGGAAAGTGTTTCCATTAAATTTTGTTTTAATAAGATATAATTTAAAAAAAAATCGATATAATGAATGCCAGACAGCTAGTAACGATACATAGACTTAAAATTGTTGAAATAATTTATAATATAACCTCGCATGCACATAAATTTTATTGAAAACAAACATTACAACATTCATATATTATAATATTAATAATCCTCTTAATCGGTTTGAACGATTACAGTTATTAAAGTATAAATAGTTCATATATTTAATAACTAGGTATATACATTTAACTATACTTTATTCGAGTACCATATAATCCAAATCATTCAACCATATAAATTAAATTTGAATAATTAATATTCGAACATTTGCGATCGAATATACATCACAAAAGCATAAATTCTGTACAATCACCACATTGTAACCTTGATTTAAAAAAAAAAGTACGAAATCTAATACAGTTGAAGTTGAGTGTCAACATAATATAATTTTAAATTTTAATATATTTATATATATATAAATATATTATATATATTATAACGATTATTTCGCTCGGACCTACATGCGTGAATTGAGCGTGTAAATCGAATACATTATACTGTACGGCCTTCATTCGAGTTTTCGGAAAACGCAGCACAAGTCAACAAAACGGCCAATTCCAAACAAGACACATAATATAAGACTTATTTATAATATATACTTTTGTATTCAAGCGGCAGCGTGCGGTAAGGACACGCCACGGACGGACATAAGACACACACTATATAGGTAACTCGGGCTACTATATTCAAGTTTGTCTTCCGTGCGTGCGTGTCAGTGCGGTCCACCTACGCACATACTATGTAGTTATATAGTAGCCGAGGAGCAGAAGGACATGGTACTTCTATATGGTTGAATTTTTTGACGATGATGGTGATAGTGATGATGACGATGACGACGAAAATGATGATGATGATTTATGTGTCTATATATATATACGTACGCGTGATAGATAGACACACACTGCACGCTTAAGATAATAGAACGTGAAAATATACATATCGAACGCCTTATAAATAAAAACAAGACAAATTAACATAATATCCATTAAGATCTGTTCTGGCCGAATATTTCAAATATGAGTGTAACACACACACACACACACACACATATATTATATAATATAAATACAATAATAATATATGGTTCGTAAAAGGAAAATCCTTACGGGAATAATAATTCGTGCAATACACAATATTACTGTGCATGTTATCAAAAGTCGAACATCTTTGAATAACGGATTACGGTCGCATTATATTATAATAATAACTTGGGCAGGTACAGGTTTTCCGAAGATGCGTTCTTCGAATAGTCTTGTATAATATATTTTATAATAGGTAATGTGTGTTTTTTTAACCCTTTATCATTCCGATGAATGGAATTCCGACTGTGCCACATATATATATATATGCATTAATGTATATAGGTGCTATCTATTAGGTAGGTAGGTAGGTAGTAAGAAATATTATATTATATAGTTGATGGTCAATCTAAAAATTGATGTATCGCACGGACTGTGTGCGTGACCGTAAATTGTTTATATTACTAGTAGGTAAACTGATTGCAGCCGCGTGTGACAAGGATTGTGTGTAGGGGTATAAGCCGAATACCGTAAATATAACAATAATACAAATATAATAATAATAATAATGTCCCGTGTCCGTTTATTGACTATTATTATTATTATTATTATAAATCCACTGCACAATAACGTTTATCGAAATTTGAATCGCATTGACTATGTATACGAAATAAAACCATTTCATGTGAGTGTGTATGTGTAAACACTGCTGTGACACGATTTTTAACGAAACGACACATCATAATATATTATTATTATATTCATAGATTATAGGTAGACACCTTTCCTGCCTAAAGGAGTGTGGAGAATTCCATTATAAAATGCTCCTTATACACGAAACGTCAATTGTATATTCATAGACGACAAATCTACTAGAAAATCACAGCGGTCGGTTGACGATTCATCCTGTGAGTACCTAACTTATATATGAATATTATAAAATATAGATTTAGTGAGCCGAAATGGTTGGTCGCCTAATTATTAAAAAAGAGTGATCGTTAGTATCGATTTATAGAACGGTTTTATACGACAAATATGTTATTTGAATAATCCATTTTTGGATTATTTAAATAATATTAATTTTAGAGACTTGAAATTTTTCATCAATATATACTCGTATTATGTATATTGTATAAATAATATATTAAATATATCATACGTTACAGACAATAGCATTTCCAAACTATTTAAACTGATTTTAGTCCTTAAAATATAGTTAAAAATAGTTGTAATATTGTATTATAATTTATAAATATTGGTTACGGACCTACGTCGTTATTGGCGGTAGGTACCACGTGTGATGATTTTGACAAAAAGTTTATCCAATTATGAAAATACTATAAATCAATATTATTATCGTATGAGATAGGTATAAACGATCCTTCAATGTTAGAGATCATTTTTTTTGCTTAAAATATTTTTTTCGTTTATACCTATCGCCTACCACCAGTTAAGGGTCTCGTCGGGCCGTAAATATTATAATTTATTCTGATTATACTATATTGTATTAGGACGCAACGGTGACGCGATTCGTAACATTGAACACCTATGTACGCCTAACACGGTTCAGCCATATAGGCGCAAAACAACGACAGCGAAACGCGCCGAGTCGTGCGGGATTTCACTCGTGGCGATGCAGCGGCGTAGTTGGATGGAGGGGTGCACGGCGGATTAAAGTCTCTCGGCCGGGCGAAACACGCGCGATAATAATGCGCCCAAGGTAACGTAAGGTCTCGCTTATTACGTTATTATTACCATTATTGTTATTGTTATAAATACGCGTATCGCGACGACAACAATGCTCGCGCGAAATCCCCCGGAGAGTATGATTTTTCACGGACCCTATACACAGAAATGAGTAATATGTGTACACGTACATATATCATGTATGATGCCTCTTTACTTATGCGTCGCTTTTACGCATAACAATAATCGGTCGTATAGTCGGTACAAGAAGCATTATACCTACATACTATTATTATTATAGAATATTATATGTAGTAGTTTTCCTACCCCTCCTCCCAAAAACGCGCGCGCGCTCGCGACTATCTAGCAATAGACAGAATGCATCGCGTACCCCGTCGGATCCCTTGCTCATATAATATAGCTGCACGACAAATAGACACATAATATTAACACGCGCTCGCTTTGGATTATATAACATATAATGTGCCGGCGTTATCGGGCGTGTGTTCGTTCGCACACAACAATAGTCGGACGCCGCGAGAATTATTATAATATAATATAATATATATATAGGTAGTATATTATAATACGATATGTATAGGTATAGAACGCCCGCCCATTGTGTATAATGTGCCCGCCGATATAAACGAGTTGAGTATTATAATATTATTATTATACATTTTTTTCCACGCGCGCGTGCTTAGGTATATAATATTATATAACAACACATGATAATAATATTATATTATATATCGATACGAGCGAATGCGCGTGCGTGTATTGTGTACAAACATATATATATATGTATAGATATATACACTGCACATTGTATAATATGCGTTTGAAAGCCACCCGACTAAATGGAGACATTAGCGGCGGCACGTTGTGGTACAACGGCAGCATCAGCAGCGGCAGCAGCAGCGGCAGCAGCAGCAGCAGTCCTCCGCGCCCGCAGCTAATCTCGTTTGAATGCCTGTCAAACCATCGGATTAAAGACGCGTGACGTACGCGATATGCCTCGGCGGCGGAGACACACACGCGCGCGCACCCGTTGTACACGTTATACCGTGCGGGCCGGCTTGCGTACACGCAACCTATGATATTATCGTACGAGTACAAATACAGCAGTGTTTGATTCACCCGTCGGGCTCACTAACCGTTTAGGTCGTTTAGGACGTTTAGGTACCTACGTAACGAATTCGTTCGAATTCTGATTTTTGACATTTTTAAGCGATACATCTATACCTTTTCGAATTATTGAGATTTTATGTAGATATTACTGCGTTATACGACCCGACGAGTGTCCTGTGGTAGGATACAAACTTCAAATGAGAACTCTACGATTTTTACCGTCAATTATTATTTATTTATAAAGGATAATTGATTTGAAAATGTCGATATAGATACTCAATTCGAGATTTAAACCAAACTTAGAAAAGTACAAGTTAAATGTATTATAGAATAGTAATATCCTATAAAGATCTTTATCTTATACAATCGAGATTGATGAATCAATTTGCATCATCCTCTACAACGTACCTATAAAGTACCTACGCGCCCTGGATGAGTACGAAGTATACCTACTGGTAATCTGTTAAAATAGCTAAGTTCATTACAGTTTTTCTATACTATACACACTATTAAAGTTTTAAAGTAGTCCGTTATTTGAATATCCACGGTATAAATGTCAGTAATAAAAAATTTCAAAATAAAACCTTCGCAAGACTGACACAAATGTAAAAAAAAATATTGAATAATAAAAAAATCTATAAATCCATACTTTAATAATAAAAAGTATATAATATTAATTTAAATTAGTAAAATAAATTATATATTCATATAAATCTTAAATAAATGTAATATCTATAAATTCTATAATATAATAGTTAATATCGTATAATTTGTACCTTACTAAATGATTAAGAATAATTATTTATTAAGTACTAAATCAAATTAAACAATTGAAATCTAAAAATTTCTTAATATTTTTTTATCATTTTTTCACACTGCTATGCATACACCAATGGTTATTATTATTATTTATAATAGTCTATTGAGTTTACAAGTATGAGAATGTTTAACACAACACTAAATTTGTATTATACTAAAACTTTAGCCAACGTAACTATATTTATGCAATTCTGTATAGATACATTCTAAACTGAAGGGAAAATGCCTGATTTTCTGTTGTGGGATTCATATTCCCCTAGCTATTAGCTATTTTACAATATACATTATTGAATTTGGCTTTCTAGACTCTATATTCGTTATCTATTGTTATTTATCTTATATACCATCCTTCATTATTTTAAATATTCGGCTCGGCGAGTTTTACTGTACTTATAACAATAAACAAAATAGGTAATTCTTTTATGAAGAACCAGTCAATACAACTAGGAATTAAATTAAAAAAAAAAAGGTTAAAAGTATTAACATTTTTTTTTTTTTTTAATATTACATTAACTATAATAAAAGAATCACCCTCAGTATATAATATAATAGTAAAAATGAAAAAAAAACATCCTGTCGTGATCAATATAGCAGGGCTTCGATTTGTGTACGAAAATTGTTAATATTGGTATAGTGTATATAATATAATATAATACCTAATAGACCATCGTTCACTGTTCAGTTGTACAATTAGGGGTAAAAGGGGATTATGAGATTAAAATCCCTCCAAAATAATCTGTTAAAAAATCCAGTTTAAATATTAAAATGCTTGCTCAATATTCTCAATATGTATATGTATAATGTATATTATACTATATATTTTTAGTTTAAAATTTAATGAACGTTAATGTAAGTCTTAAAGCCCGATTTGTGCATTCTGATCTACATAAGTTGATCTATAGTATTATTTTATTGAAATAAAGTTAATATTTCCAAAAAATAATAAAAATGATTATCATTTATAGTAAAAAAAAAATAAAATACTATGATGCATAATAAAATGCATATTGTTGATTATTTATGGTTTTTTTTTAAAATAAAGATGTGAATGTATATTCACAAATCTTATCATTTGTCATAATGATAAGTTGTGTTCTTGAAATATATTATAACCGATGTAAATTGAACAATTGCTAAATCTCCATAATATTTAACGTATTTTATTATTATTATTTAAATTGTATTATAAATAAATGTTAAGGTTTTAAAAACATATGCATTTAATAAAAATTAAACCCTTTTGATTCCTTTAGTGAATTATCAACACAATGAGTGCTACAATATTTACAACAATAATATGATGTGATGTGTTCATTTACTAAAATTGTTACTTAACAATTATTGTTATAATCCCTTTAAACATATGCTGTAAGGTTATACGCCGTATACATATAAAAATTTGCTTATTTGATATAAGATTACCCAGCTGTAAATACCTACATTGAGGAGCTTGTTATAAATGTACGTGGAAATTTTATTCCAGGTGCAATAGTTACCTTTTTAAAGTTTTAAACGTTTCTATATTATAAATACGATATGAATCAAGAGATAATACATCTTTATTTCATACAGACGTGATAGTAAAATAATTGTAATCTTTAACAACTATATCATAC
The DNA here is from genome assembly GCF_020184175.1 of Aphis gossypii. NCBI lineage: Eukaryota > Metazoa > Arthropoda > Insecta > Hemiptera > Aphididae > Aphis > Aphis gossypii. The sequence goes on from NC_065533.1 coordinate 23,003,132, forward strand.
TTAGGTATTCAAAATATTATGTCATAATACTATAATTATAATATAGCGTTATAACTGTAGTATTAAGTATGTGAAGACACAAATAGCGAATCAACGATTCCAAATGCAAACATATACAATTAACTGGCCTGAACACTCTCATTTATGATGGCTTATGGCTTATAATATTGTGTGCTCAACTTCAAACTGCCCATAGCTGCAGGTACCACGCATACCTACATTTTTTATTTAAAATTTATTTATTATTTTTGAACTATATACGACCATCAAACATGCATATTACTCTATTATTTCATGTTCCTATTGTAGGCATGCATTTTAAAAGTTATCGTTCGATATTTGGTCCCGTCGGAAATTTGTCTACTAGAAATTAACGTATTTTTATGTTAAGTCACAGTGACAACGGGTTGTTGCAGTTAAGCTTTTATACACGTACTTGCGCTGTATAATGTATATACGTAACGTGCTTACGAATCAAAGTTTTTTCGTCGACGACTTTTAAGTTTTTATTCAAAAGCTCAATTGCTTAACACAATATGCCAATATAATATTAAACCTGATTGAAATAATACTAAATATAAACATTATTACTGACGTTTAAGTGTACAAACCTATGCAGTTTTTTTTTTTATAAGTTCGTTAATTTAGATAAGTACATCCAAAAATGTTTATTCGAGTAATTAGTGCATTAAAAATCACGCAACATATAATTACTATGATGTAACTGTGCATTTTCATTTCAGTAGGAATCTTATTGATTTTTTTTTTAAAAAAACAAGTGATATCTTTATATATGTGTAAATATAATATGTCCTATACCGTGAAACTATGTTCAAACGTCTCCACATTTACTAAGCCATCAACAAAATAAATACCGTTTTTGTGTATTTAACGTAATATTAATATTAATAATTCCTTTATTGACATTTATGGCTCGTATTGAGGAAAATTCCTTGGAACTCATAATTCCATAATCATTACAACATGATAATATGCACCTTTTAAAGCTTAACTATAGTATTGTTTGTAGTGTTAACTCAAAATATTTCAACTTAAAGTTTTATCGATGCGCTTTTGTTAATCACTCGAATGATCGTAATGTATGTTATTGCTGCACGTGGCACATTAATTTGGTAATTTTAAATACCATCAGAGGATCCTAAACAAGTTATGACACTAGAAAAAGGGTTAGAAAAGAAAAACAAAAAATAGAGTTATAGAAAAAACAATATTATAAAGAGTATACCTAGTAGACAGTATTAGGTTTGGTGTTTAAATTTTTTATGTTTGGTAAAATAAATGACGCCATAATAATATTATTATAGTCCTATGCTTTTTCACCGATTATAAAATCAAAAGTGTAGTACTTATAGGAGGTATATTATACGGGCTACCAAAATGTCGTGTGCTGCTGAACGTGACCGCGTGGGCGCATATATATTGAAATGAATTTATTATATTGTCCTTTGAACGGTTATTTTTACTGACAAATCGTATTAATATGCATATAATAATATGATGGGTAGGCAGGTGTACGATTATCCTAATTTACCACTGCCGCAGTATGTCGGGCGGTATCGTGATGCTGTGCGCAATGCGTGCACTTACGTCCGAGAAAACGTCATTGCGGGACTTGACCGTTGCCGACAAAGCGCCACGACCGCGACGCGACGTGTAATATATGTTTATATGTACACATTATACTCTAGATGGTTTTCCGACAGTTTTTGTATTATATATTATGTATGTATATTATACTAGCCGAATCGCATAACGCGCGTCGTACTTTTGTGTTATATAGTATTGTATTTTTCGTTTCACCGCGATAAATCGTTGTTGTTGTGCGGTCTGGATCGTCGGAATTCGGTATAAACTATATTTTGTAAAAGACCCTCCTCTTGTGCGTTCGAATATGGACGCGAAAAACCATCACGTTTGTGCGTGTGTGTGTGTGTGTGTGTGTGTGTGTGTGTGTGTGTGTGTGTGTGTACACGTATATATGTGTATCGTCCGCTTGTATAATATTGCTGCCCGGGTGAACGATAAAAACGAAAAGTATTAAATCTCCCCTCCGATCCGGGAGACGCCATAAAACCTGTGAGAATAAAAACAAGAGGATTCAATAAATGTGTAAATTATTGCCGTCCCGGTCCTTTTTGATGGTACCGCGCAAATAGAGGCGGCCATGGCGGCGCGTATTCTACAGGTACACACACACATATATATATATATAATATATGTATAGGTATATAAAACCAACGACGACGGTGGCGGCAAAAGGTGATGCGCACACACACACACAGAGACTCGTACTCGGAGGGAGCCCTATGGTTAACCTATAAAACGGGCATGTTTATTGAGTGCGTTCGGTTTTTAGTGTGCTGACGTACGTCCCCGCGATCGCTGTCCAAATGATGGCACCGTAATTGACTAGGGCTATAATTTTTATTTTTCAGACCTCCTGCAGCAGCAGCAGGACACGCCGCCGAAACGTATTATACGTTGCGCTATCGCAGCAGCAGTGCACAGGTGAAAAAGGAAATGAAAAAAAAAATATAATAATAATAATAAATAAATAACGTACACGTACACACAAACGCGAGCGCGAGCGCGGATTACACGATTCTATTGAATTCAGGGTGAAATGATTTTCAAGGACCGCAGCGTGTTACATATAATATATTATATTATATTATCTGTCTGTGCTCTCCCGCACGCAGCATCCTTTAAATACTTATACAAGGAAAGGCGTACCTAAAATACGTATGTACATATATATAGGTGAGGGTTTCCGTAGCCATGTAGGTGTACGCATCTCATGAATGATGCAGTGGAATTTGGTCCAGAAAATTATGCGTCGTAGATTAGAAAACATTTTTAACCAAAATATTCGTTGAAATCCTTATCGTTCCACACGTATTCCTGTAGAATCCTAGATTTCCAACAATCGAAATAGTAATGATAATAATATCATATTGTGTACAACGAACATACGAACAACAGTTATTTCAATGATACTTCGAAAAAAAATATGAATAATAATACTTGTTCGACCTTGGTTTGAAATTTTTCTTTACATTCTTAATTAAAAAAATAAATCATTTTTAGAAATATTATAAGATATTTCTATTGTGTTATAGTTTTCAAATTTTCGAACATTCACTTCTATGTATATATATTTTTTATTTTCTTGAATGAGATTAGTAATGTTTATCTTTTAATATACCATATTGAATATAGAACCAAACTATCATTGTAACTATCGCTAACACTTAACAATTAATTTATGTATGAGAAGATTTTAGAAAAATAAATAATCGAAAAAGTTATTTACTATTTTGAGAAAATTGAAAGCACTAAGTATTTAAATTTATATTACTGAAGACTGAAAAGTGTGTGGATGATTCACGTGCGGCCATAAAATAACATTTAAAAACATATATATAACGGGCTACGGTGTTTCGTTTATGCGATATAATAATGATAAAAATGAAGATGCGTCACTAAACCTACAGTGGCAGCTATATACATTGCTCTTCTAGAATAACAATAAATTACGTCCTAAAATGTTACTTGACCGTTAATGTCAAGATTTTTAAAACTGATTTCACCTCGTATTAGTATCGAGTCCACATTAAAACTATAGGCACGTAATTAGATTACGGGGTTTTTACGAGATTTTTACTAATGTATTAAAATGTAGTTTTTATATACTGACGATAATACGTAGAATTAATGCTTCGATAGCAGTTCATTAAAGATAGATAATAAAATAATTATAAGAAAAGATTTTTGATCTCAACACAATTTTATTGTTACAAAACATTTTAAAACATTCATACTCATATGTATGCACGACTAAATGGACTATATGGTCTATTTTATTAGGTGCCTTCTCTTATACCTAAACGATAAATATGTATTAATTATATTGTGTTTTTAAATAACGTCGAGTCGGTTTTCTCTTTAGTTTTCAAAGGCTTACGATTTATGAGATTTTAATATGTCGATGTGTTTTAATCTTAAAGTTAATTCGTTTTTATGGAAAACGTGTGAAAAATAAGTTATTAATTAAGACGTCATATACAAAACACATTGGTATAAAATCTTTTGTTTTTATAATTGTTAAGTTATGATGGAGTAAAATCACCTATGACAAAAATTTAGAGGAAATATTTTGCATGAACGTTGTTTGCGTTACGTGAGGGCCAAAGAGAGAAAACAAAACGTGAATTTATTGACATCCTCTTAACTTAGTTACGTGGTTTAAAATTAAAACTATTATTGATTTAATATTTATTCATCAAAATTCGTTGATATTGAAACCACGAGTGAATATAGATACTTTGTTTAAATTTGAGGGGCTAAGAAGCTAATTAGCTCTAGAAAATAAATTGTTTATAGTTTTTAAAATATAATAATTTATAACATGAATAATGAATATATGTTTAAATTGATAAGATTTTTTTATTTCTGTCATCGTCGTTTTCCTATCAAACTGAAACCACAACTATTGTACACTGAATAATATAGTATTTTGATCATCTGTTAACTATATTTTTATTTGTTATTAAAAAATAAGTGTGTACAATTGATTAAAAGGATGTCATCGTATACCTACTATATTTGTTTTTTCTCTCTGACCCACGCTAAACATGACAAATTTACATTCAGCTGAACCAACAATAAATGTTGTTACCAAGCAGTAATATTATATATATTATATAGAGAATTGACTTATTATTAGACTTTAAGAAATGAACCATTATTGTGTTTGACATTTTACGATGATTCAATTTTTATGCGAGTTATGAGTATATTAAATAATACTAATTTTAAAATTACCATTGTATCATCTGCAAGGAAAAATTAAAATATCGTAAAAACGCCAACGTATAAACAAAGATAATTTTTAACTTTCAATTTGATAATAAATCAATTCATTCTAGTACTAAATCTAAAAACATAAAATTGATTCAACTGAATGCAAATTTTCTATTATACGCGTGGGTCAGATAGAATAAAAAACAAAATGTAAATATCATCTCAATAGGTTTTAATATTATCATTATTATCTCAGTTAACGGTATCGTCCATTAGCGTTTATTTTATTTTTGATTTTATTAACAATATTTTCTTATCGTTTCTTCTTTGTTTTTTGTATTTTATTTTATTGTAGATGTGATTAAAACCCCTATGTTCCCCTCTTACAACCAGTATTAGTAATAATTACAATATTTCAATTAAATTCTTGTAATATATAAAAATTTGTATATATGAGGTAAACAAAAGGGGGATGTGATGACATTATATAATTTGGTTCCTCAATTCATTTTTGAATATATATTTGTAAGGATAAAATGTGCGTTGACTCCTCAAAAAAAAAAATAGAATATGCTTCTACCCTTTAATATTTCGATCAATGTATTATTCTATAGTATTTATGATCAAAAATAGTGGATATTATATGAAAAACAACCAGGATTTCCAAAACTTAAAAGCTATAAAATAATGTCAAATTATTATATAAAATTATTAAAAATATTTTTATTTGTTTAATATTAGATGCGTTACAAAATATTTGTCCGGTCTCGGCATGACTTACTAGATCGTGGAAGGTTAAACATTATTACCTACCGAGTACTGCAGCAGGTGCAACATTTATTTTTATGTCTATCCCGAAGGACAGGTACTCAAGAGTTTATTTTCAAATACGCATTTTCTTGTATTTGTTTATTGTATATAAAATTATTATTATATTTGCATCCCATTAGCATTAATAATTGAGACATAGTTTATAAGAATCTTTGAAGGATAAAAAAAAAATATGTAAGCTACATACCAAGAATTCGTATACTGTAATATTAAAGGTACGTGTCTGTATTGACATATTCGAACTCAACGAGGGAGTTTATTTGTCGAGCCGCTCTCCGGTGACCACCGATAACTGTTATATAAAGTCACACGCGGAGTGTTGGAGATTTGAACGACTTCAATACCAATGAGATGCGTCATGCTTGTAACAATATAGTAATATAATGTAGATGCGCAATAATGGTGGTGGATTAAAACATAAGCATAATTTTTTTTATTATACTTATTAAATCGTTCACTATTATGATAATAATATGGTCACAATCACACTGTGTTCGGTATAAAAGGGTGATTTAAATGATTCCATTTTAATAAAAACCCACCCGCTCACTTCATTGTTAATAGGACGTCTTGCCCGCATGTGCATTGTCTTCATCTAACCAGTGTGTAATCATTATAATATAGCAAATGTACGTTCCACAGTTCTCGTTTAGCTTTGTTAGTTTAATATTGAAGTGGATTTACTTAAGTATTATCAAACTAGGTAACAAATATTTTCTGTGGTTTATTGTTTAAACGTGATTTTTTTCTTAATTAATATACTTTAGCAAGTTATGAACATTTTTAAATTGTAAATAATATTTTACATAATTATAAGTTATTATTCGCTCAAAAATTAAAATACCGAAAAAACACCAGAACATTTGGTTACCTTTAAGTCTAATTCACTCAAATATTAAAACTATAATAAACCTAAACGAGAACTACTGAACGTCAATTTGTTACTATTATACATACACACTTGTAGGTAATATTTATAAGACGGAGATAACAAAAAAACTGGATATACCTATTATCTTATAAATAAAAACGAATCGTGTCGAAAAAAAAAATTAATACTAACATTTTTGATATTAGAATACCAATTGTATTTATCTATATCATAGCAAATGCGTTGTATAAATTATATTTGTTATGACTTATGACTGTTAAGCAATTCAATAATAGTACTAAAAGTAATCAATTTAGTCGAGACTTTTGTACTTATAAACAAATATTGCATACAGTTCAAAATAACGATCCATACGTTCGATGCGTAATCAGCATAAAAAGTATATTCCGTCGACCATAATTTTTTTTTATAAAAATACAACTCACCTCATAAGTTCACCAATGTATACGACTATTCAATACTATCTATTTTTCAACAATTTAATTTTAACAGAAAATGTTAAAAAAATTTCGAATCCAGCCGCATTATTTATATACGGCGTATCCTTCAACACAGCTACAATATATATATCGTGCATGAATATTGAATGCTATGCTACTGTGTAATGCTACACGGGCGTCTCGAATGCGATGTAAAATTCATATTTGGTTTATTAATGCGGATAGACCATTATTGATGATTGAAACATTAGCCTTATACCCTTAGCCTACCGTCGAAATTGCAATACTACAAATCAACACATCGGCGGGTATAGTCGTGAGAGAGTGATCAGATGCCTTATAAGCTTAAGAACCCGTCTGTCGTCTACACAAAATACTTACAATTATTATTAACTATTAATAAAATTAGATCCTATCATACAGTACAAAGTTTTCGTGTACCTATTTATGCATAATAATATTATAAATTCACATCATAATACGTATTGTACACCGATTTTCTATGTGTACCCAATGATAAATACAATATTATTATTCAATAATTATATGATTGTATAAATGTATGCAGTATGCACCTACCAGCGTGTGCATGTGTTGCACCAGTTGGTGCAATCAAATCGTGATTATATATCGATTTTCTTTCCGTCAATCATCAGATAAAGTCTTATTTATCAAATATCTGAAAACGAGTAGTACAAACGCAATGAACGTATAATATATAGTGTTCATATTATATTGATATTATAAGAATATCGGTACAAAACGGTGTCATATACCTGCTTGTAAAACAAATAACTCGTTAGGCGTAACTGTGTTCTCCGGTTCGTTAGCCATACTAAATAAATAATTTACTGACGCGTAAAATATAACTAATAATTTATTTAATGATCGACAGCCGGCGTGGGATATCGCGGATAAAAAAAAAAAAAAAAACTGCACACGACGAGTTGCCCTTATGGAACCGATTACAATACTTGGGTATACATTAAATATGTACATATTATTATTACATAGAACGTATAAGTTTCATTGAAATTTAATCATTTTTCAGTCACGATCGCAACGACCATCATGCAGTGAGAAAGCATTATAGTTTCTGTGTGCGTTGCAGCAGTTGCATCGGTGCCGCTGCAACTGCGCGTTATACTATTGTAACTCTTTGTAAGTGGATTTTACGAGAAACATCACGTCCCCCCGACCACACTTTACCACTAACCGTTAGTTTATTACGAATACGACTTCGGTGGTACTTAATCTTTAATCGAAACGTTATTTATTTATTTATTTTGTTTTTTTTTTTTCATTCATCCGCTCCTCCTTCTATATTATAGTACTATGGATATACACTATATACATACTCACATTTTATCCAAATTCCTCGTAGACCTCAGCTTCATTAATTATTATTATCTCCATCCTCTCTATGTAACGCTGTATTTGGATGTTTAGTTCGAATTCGATTTGTTACTTGTAGGTACGTATACTATTCTACATAATATAATTTAAGGTGTATACACTAAGAATTAACGTAATTATTCGAGTTTTTAATTTAAAAAAAAAAAAATGATAATAATAATTACTTAAAAAATAGACGTATACACACACATATATATAATATATATATACATTATACATAATACTTCTGTAATATATCAAAAGTGTCTGATAGTTTTTAGTTTATATTATGCACGATATAATAATGTATGACGCGGCGCAAAAGATGATTAAATTAATTAAAAAAAAAAAAAAGTAAATAAATCAAATCACGCGTAATGTACATCGGTGCACGTCTTGTTTATTATTATTATTAACGATAGAGTAATTATTATTGATTATTATAAACAATAAAATGTGTGTAATAATATTATGAACGAGACTTAAACGTGTTGATAGTATTGTAGACTATAATATTATAGTCTACAACTATTGTAAATAATGAATATTGAATATTAAAATATTTAGTTTTTTTATAACCTGTTCGAAGCACTGTATTTCAGTGCGTATTAATATTACAATATTTACAGTAAATTTTATTCGCTAAAATTGTAAATAAAATAAATATATACTATACAAACGAAATAAGGTCAGTTGTGAGTGTACAATATATCATAACAGGTTACTAATAACCAGGGTAATAATATACTCGTGAAAAACTAACAGCTAACGATTATTATAATAATAAAAATTGTACTTATTTTTGCGTCGTTGGTGAAAACGTTAAACGGCCTATTGTACTTGTATTATAATGCATAGCAATTTTTCATAAAACATGATTTATTATTATATGTTACATTATATGGAACTAATCAATTAAATATATTTATGTTTTAATTTATGGCATTATAATTGGACGCAATTTCACGTGATAAAACAAAATAATCTCAAAAATGTTTCATTACAACATAAACGCGTATTATAATATATAATGATATGAAGCTAGACGTCTGTGATGTCTGAATAAATATTTTTATTCGTTGATCGATGTTTTTTTTTTTTTATTAGTCACATTTGCGTCTTAAAAAATTAAGCCGGATTATTATTCATGGTGAACCATTATGTCTACTACACACACTAATATACGAACGGCTTACGAGAGATATTTTTTAGTCCGCACGTTATATCGTATCGTTTTTGATCGTACGATTTTTAAAACGCAAATTTTAAATAAGTCGAATACGTGCACGAAAGCGCAGTGTGTTATACATTTCGTTACAATTACAATAAAAGCGCCGCGGAAGACAGACAGAAATACTATATTGCGACAGCCGACGGACGTGCGTAAACTACGATGATGGAACTTATATATAGGCACCTACCTATGTGTATATATATATATACGAAAACAATTCTACACATCAGTCCCATAATGTGTATAATAACAACGTAGGCAGGTAACAGCGACGCACATTATACTACCAGCTATATTTAGGTATTATAAATTAAAATATTTTTGTATACACAGATGTATTGTATATAAATGTGTGTGTATACTTTGTTTTGTTTTTTTTTTTTGAAACGGAACGCTGCAACGTTCCATTGGAATTTTGTGGGCGTCTTGTAACGATAATACTAGAGAAATTATAAAATTAAAATAAAGACTCTCCAAGAATGTCATTCCACTGCTTTCCAAATACACACAGCTTCAGGTGTATCATACGCATATATATTTATAGGTACCGTGCCATTGTTATAATAGTGTTTTCTACGATGGCGCCCAGACGAAAAACAAATTTATTTGAAGACGTTCAACACGACGATAGAATATTTTAGGTACTATATGGGTTTAATAAACACGTGCCCTCAGAGATCGTCGCAGACCGCATTCGGCACGATTAGCTCGCGCGTACTTGGAATAACGCACTTTCGAAGTATGCGTCCGATCGTTTCTGGTTGGAGAAAATTGCGGAGAAAAGAATTTCTGTCGCGCGGAAAAAGTAGGTATATATTAATATATTGTTTTGCTCAATAGATAGTTATTGGTTAAGTTAGGCAATCGCCAGAAATGATTTTGATACCACATATTACTCTGCTCGATTTGGCGAGTAATATACTAATATCATAAGTTAATATATAATACTGTTGGTGGTTCAAAACTTCGTCGTCTTTCCAAATACGATTAAAAAAACGGGTGTTTCCGTTTATAAGATTTCTGAGAGTTATACCAAGCACCAAAAAGGGGTAGACAGCGTAATAATTCGCAAACGCAAATTGTCTACGTATAAGTACAATTATATGTTTTTCCTTTTCAATTGAATATATACAATCAATGTATAACCAATTTAAACGTAATATACTGACATACGAATATATTATCATACAACTGCGGTTACATAACACGTGTAGATAAAGTGGTCACGCCCTCAGGCTTTCTGATACAATGATACATTGCAGACTTGATGATTTCTGCACACTGTCATTTAATTATATCAATAAATATAGTGCAACATTTATTAAATTATTAAATTATTTAGTTACCATTTTTTAAAAATGGAAAAACTCAGTAAACAGTTAACCATATTTCAATTTTTTTTTTATTATTATTTATTTAAATTCACGAGGATCTTCGGTTTAACCACGGGCCACGGGGAAAAATCACATCTTGCATATGACCACCTCCGAAGTTTTGGAGAGTGTTTTTCCGATCGTTGAAATGATATAACTATAGATAGTTGCATCCTATGTATAATCGTTGACCGCACGGGTGTCAGATAGTGCGTATAATAATATCATCCGTCGTTTGGGGGTTACGACTTGATCGATGCATTTTACGTATAAGTATTTAGAATATTTTGATAACAAAATGTCGAGTGGATATATATTGGATTGTTGCAGATATATTATAACGTGTAAAATACGAAATATTTTTCCCGTCGTAAGAGTAGCAGTAGGCAATGCGGTTAAAAAGGAATTGAAAAAAATGTGCAGCCAACAATACGCCAACACATAGATTCGTGTTTTATACGTATATATAATATATATATAACGATACGCGTATATGGGTATTTGGCATAATAAATCGCGTATCGAACGGCTTCAATAATATTATGTCATCGGTGTAGCAGTAGGGGGTGCAGAATCCATCCCGCCTTCGCACCCTGGGCCGATAACTTTTCTAGCGTTTAGACTTATCGTTTTGCACCCCCCGTCGGTAGGTATAATATTATCCACCGATGTTTTCGTTATCGAATCCCTTACTTTTGACGTTCCGTTTAACGACTGCGGTGCGCGATTAATGGGAGTTTTCGGAATTTTTAACTCGGCTGCTCATTAAAGAATGTCCATAATATAGCAGATAATATGAAAACCGTGTACCCGATTTTTAATTTTCAAAGATCGGACCGTGTGGGGGTTGCGGGATGCTCGCGTACAGATTTAGGTTTTTGTTTGTTTGTTTGTTTTCGTCATTCGCCGTTTACGTCATCGTAAATATAATATAATATTTACGGTATGCCAATGAAAACTATATAATAATATATTGTTCCATGCGATTTCCCGCTGAGGCGCATGCACAATAATACATAACATAATAATATATAGACAAATAGTGTTGGGTCGCCTTTACACAATGCGACAATCGTTTTTTTCATCCCCGAAAATTGTATTTGTCTTTACGCCACCGACGTTCGGGTTGTACCGGTTTGGTGCAATACACATAATGTAGTAATGACATATGTAATACGTGTTCAATGCATATTGTACAATACTTATACAACAATATTTATACAAACGCTTACGTACCTACTTAACTGTTTTGTCCATTTGTTTTTTCTTATAGATTTTAACGATACGGTTTTACACAACGGATTGCACGCGAAGACGTAGGCGGAGTATGCGCATTAATTATTGTAATTCCACTTTTTTTTTTATGTTTTTCGATAGAAAAATATGTTTTTTTTTTAAATCAAACACATTCCATAAAAATTAAATACAAAAAAATCATAACGTAATACTAATGCTATACTATTATAATGTGTTTTCGCCATCATAACATCTGCACTGCAGTAAAGTTACTAAATTTATATTATAGTTAGGTATGTATTAATTTAAAAAAAGAAAAATAACACCCAACTGGCGTGATAATGGCAAAAAAAAATCAGTTAAGTTGTCAAAATCATTATTTTATCAACGATAATTAATACCTACCGATGAAGTAATGTGGTTAAATTATACCCATACTATATATACATCTATTCTTATACTATTGTATGCACGTTCATACGCACGTGTGACGTATGTGTTTATTAACACTACGTAGTGTTTTGATCGAATACAATTTTTGCAATACATTTCAGATTAATTCTGAGATAATGCATAACACATTGTTTATCGGAAGGTTCTATAATATAAGTGTTTCCAAGGATAAATCGAATCGTAAATCGTCCATGTACACTACGTTATATTTTATAATATAGGAATTGCAGCCGTTTATGAGGAATGTGTATACGTAGGTATAATTTAATTTTTCCATATTTTCCTCATTTATTTGATTTAATGTACCTACATCCATAACCGGTCATAATTTATGAATACAACATACTATTTACAATACATTAGCATCCAACATAATCTTAAAAAATTATAATTAACTAGGTACCTATTAATACTGAAATTTGAATGTTTTTTTTCAAAGCCAATAAATGTATGCATCTGATTGAACGACGTAGGACATTAGGCATATAACTACTTTTGACTCTTGAAGTATATATATAATTTTTGATCAATACAAAACTCGCGTATCTTCATCTATATATAACAGTATACATGTATGTATATCTGATCACATCAACGAGCAGTATTTTTTTACAACGACTTTAACATGAATTTACAAATATGATCTTCCGCACGACTTCTCCTAAGTGAAGTTTTATTTCTCATCGATATGAAGCGTTTTTGTTCGGAAACAGAAAACCGTAAAATTTGTCCAATATAATATAGTTTATATATTATATTATCAGCATTGGTCGTAATGGTTTGTCTGCTGTTTCTGCTGCACTTGACAACCAGCTATATCGTATATTATTATAATATAGTGTATAATATAGCGAACGTCGTATATGTGTACGCGCATAAAGAAGAAAATGAAGAAATAATCGTAAAAAATAATGGAAAACGTCAAATCGAAACACACCCCCCGAAAGAGAGACACGCACGTAAACGCGTGTATTGTGTATACGTTATAATATAAAAGCGATGTCCAGATTCCAGATGCGATTTATTGGCCTGCTGCAGAATAGTGGTAGTCCGCAGATAACGTTTCGTTTGTATTTTTCGACTCGGCTCGGATCGGAGATAAGGTCACGAGATCATGTCCGATCTCTCGTGATTGGTGTGTGTGTACGTACAATCGCTGGTCACTGCGGCGGAACCCCCTCCCGCGCGTTTCTTCCCGACATGCCGTCACAGGCGGACGTCGAACAATATCTGTAAAAAGGAAAAAGTTATAAAAACACACGTCGCGATGAGGTACCATATACATATATATGCTTGCCGTACTGCAGCGGCGGAATCCTTTGCAGCGTTGGCTAGGCGCACGACGAGGGACATATATGTATAATAATGTGCGAGTAAATTATGTATAATATGTATACGGGCCTCACGCCGTTTTCGGTCTTTTGTCCCGCTCGAGTCCTCTGGAAACGAAATTCAAAAGTCCGCTTAGGTCGCGCAGCGGCGTACGGATCCCGTGCTGCACATACGTCGTGGGGGTACGCGATTACAATATATATATATATATATTATACATGATAATAGTAATAATAATAATATTATATACGCGATTCTTACGACACCGCCGCGACCGAGGCCCCCCGCCTGAGTCATTCACGACGAAATGAATGAACCCGCGAACGGTCTGACCATCACTCGAGACACACCGCTGCAGCATAATAATATAAGGCGTACAATAATAGGTAGGTACCTACATGCGTATATACACATATAACGACGACGCTTGCCTTTTACGCCGAAATAATACGATCCTCCCGCGTCATTGTCCACAGATATTGTACGTACACACTATGTATAGCACGTATAGTTATTATATATATTTTGTATTGTGTCCGCCGCCGAGGCGTATATCCGTCGTCGTTATCAATGGACACAAGCTATACGGTCATCGGTGGTCTGCGTGCGTAGGTATACGTATTATATAAGGTAACGGGGGACGTCGACATAATATTTTCACGGATTTATAATACATTACGTATGCGATGTCTTGCAGTGTGCAGCAGTTGAACCCGATAAAATGTATATATGACTGCACGCAGGGTCACGTCAATAGTCGATTATTATTATTATTATTGGTCACAGCTTGTCGGGGATTAAAACTGCAGTGTGCTGCAGTACAAACACGTCATTAGGCGTAGTGTGTGAGATATGAAGTGCGAGAATGGCCGATAGCATCGAAAAAAAGGTAAAATATAATACTATAAGGTCAATGGGTTTATCGAAATCATAATTCACAAAATTATCTTTTGAATTTCAACGGGTGGGATTTGGGGACGGTCGTGTGTGTTTACAGATCCAATAAGGCTATAGACAAAAATTGAACACCCATATTTTAGAATCATCTGAATTTAATCCAGAAGAAAAATTTCAATTTAATATATCAAATTTTTATTTCTGATCTAGCTCTCAAGTCTCAACTAACGTTATTTTCAAATCGTCTTTTGGGAGATAAATATTGAATATAGTACCTATAACCGGTAACTTGGAGTGACCCCCTTCCTCTCTCGATAATGGTACGTAGTGGAAGAAGAAAGAGTTATATTATGTATTATGTGAAGTGTACGATACGAAAAAATGTATTATACAACCGTATAATAGGTATCTATTTTAAATTAGTGTTTTACTGACCGAATACTGTGTTGATATAATGCCACGCGCCGTCTCTCTTACATCCTTCTTAAATAAGCGATCAAAAAGCTTAGCTTTGTTATAGTTGAAAAATGCATTTCATTCAAAATTTTTAACGTATAAGTTTATAAACATTTTAATAAAGACTTTAAATCAATAAAAAAAAATGTTTTTCTTGTTTGCTTGATTTTAAAAATGTGTAGTAAATAATGAAATAAAATATAATTAAGCTTTATTTTAACGTATAAATAATATACTAAACAATACATTGTGTCGTACTGTCGTACATATTTAATAATAATTGCCAATGAATATAGTTTATTTTGAATGCGCTTCTGCTTCGATATTATTTTGCGCATCAAATCTTTTGAAAATGTTCAACGAGTACGGAGTGTCCTCATCCTCCAAATGCACACCTGGCTGACTATCCGAAGTAGATTGATAAATGAATTTTAAAATATTATTGACATAATCGATATTGAGTGTGCAGATTTTTCAACGGTTAATTGAAATTTGAAAAACATACTATGGTGAACATCTGCAAAGTGCTGCGTATGTACTTGTATAATATCGTATAATAAGTGAATTTGTTTTGCCATGTGGCTATTTGACTTATATACGTGTTCAGTGTTTACGTAGAAGCATCACATATACAAAAAATCAACACTTCGTTGATTAAAAATAAATTAAAACTATAATTTAATAGTCGGTAGTTTGTATCTTAGGAGGAAATTTATTATGCTTTACACTTCCGTTACTTTTTAAAATATACATTAAAACATAGTTTTTTTTCGTGTGTCAACTGTAAGTTTTTATTTTTATATTTGTCAGATTTAGGTTCATGGTTTTATCCGATAATGCAGTGACATTTTAACATATTATATAGGTATTCACTATTCAGATATTATGTTTTAGTCTACAAAAGTCGCGTACAAGCGCGTATAAGCTATACGTATAAGTTGGGATAAAAATTAAGTCAATCTATTTAACTAGAACTAAATCTAAATCCTAGGCGTTACCGAGGAGTATCTATCCGAGGCGACGATGTATATACTCTACCAATATTTATACGCAGTGTTAGGCTTTTTCTAGGTTTTATAATGTTACATAGAGATGATAATATTTGTGTATAGAAATAGGACTAAAATATATTTATGAATATATGGGCACGTATAAAAAATGTCCCATGCGCAGCATCCCTGGGTATAAAACTGGTCGAGGTCGTTATTTTCGTCGCGGCTTTCTGTAAAATACCTATACGTGTTTATGAAAGGATGTACCGCGGAATATTTGAGGGACAAAAACTAAATATAATACATAATATATATATATGCGTATAGCGTTTAGGGCCGAACAAATTGACTACACGTCAAGATTGTTTTCGGGCAGTATATTACAATAATTTACACCTACGATGTTTTTTTTTTTTTGTGTGTGTCACGAAATAAAATACCAATATAATATATATTACACTTGTACAAACGCATATACATAGGTATTCGGTTTGTAGTATACAATATGTACGGGACTATATATAAATACCTAAGTACGATTCTATTCACACGTTCCGCGTTTTTTTGTGTCGTCCGGTCGTATTAATAATAATATGTAAGGTACTCGTACCTACACCCATCTATACCCCGTGCCGCGAGACCCATCACGTAGTATTGATGCGTTCGGATTTCAAAAGATCGAAGCGATCGGGGAAAAAATAAAAACTTTTTTGCGCGGCGTCCCGCACCGTACGCACAGAGACGTGCCCGGGCCTTTACCTTTGGCCGGCCGGCGGTGGTCGTAAAAGTCTCTTTCGATGTAATATATTATATCGCCGCAGGTACTTGAGTTTGTGTGTGCGTGTGTGCGGTGTCGGTGTCGGTGCCGGTGGGTCTTCCACCGACAAAACGGTTTAAATTTTCTATGGCTCCGCGCGGTAAAGGTATATATTATAATATTATAAAGGTGCTCTAAACTCTCTCTCGTACACCGCGCACAACCACTCGACGTATATGTATCGCTTATATTATATGCGCCAGCTGTAAATATAATATATTATATTGTGTACATGAATACATTTGGGATTTATGTCCCAGCGGTTTGAACGTATATGTCGTTATATTTATATTACATAGGTACCCATAGGCGTCTCTATGCCCATAACATAGGTTTATAATATATATATATATATATATATTGTACTAAAAGCGCGTGTGTGCGGTGTATAATAATAATAATAATAGTTATTTACATAATGTGCTCGCGTTATATGGCTCTTACACCCGCGGCGCGTGTGAATACGTGGATAGTTTGACATTTTTTCTCTTCGTCACGACAGTTTAAAGACCGGAGAATTCGTGTGACCGATAACGAGAGCACCCACCGCCGCCGCCGATCGCTCTGCTGCAGCGCGAGTTATTACTCGATATTATGTGACAATAATATTATAGCAATATAATAAAAATAATGACTCTATGGTCATAATATTGTAATATCGTTATTCTACGTTTACTTGAGACGCTGTAAAGTGCAACGCCCACGAGAATATCCCGGCGAAGAAGGTGCTTCCATACATTATAATATTATATACTTGTGTAGTTATATATACATTATAATACATGTGTTATAATATATATGAGTATGACTATAATAACAATATAAGTGTGACGATGATATAAAAAAGAAACCTATTAAATTAAATATGAGCATAAATCATGCAGAGTAATGAGAAATGACAAAAATTAAGTTCATCATCAGGTACAATTTAATAAGGCGCATAATATTAAACGCAAAATATTGTTTTTGCCTACACGCACGGCACTGAATCAAAGTTGTACCTGTACGAGTTTTGTCTCCGATTCAACTATAACTATAATTTTACGTTCATAAAGATTCGTTTTAATCTGTTGTATTCGATATCATAGAGAAATCGCTTATAATCAAACTGCACATCTTTAAAGTTTAAATATACCTACCTGCATTTCTTAAGCCATTTTCCATTTTTTCCTGTAATTTTAAGAACAATAATCAAAATCACAACACAATATGGTACTAATTTTGACCCTGCAAAACTGTAACCAAAAAGCATTATAGACAATATAATTATTACGATGTAACTATAATAACACTCCCGCCATACTGTCCATCGTCATAATAATATATTATTAACTATATTAGGTAATGTATAATTTATATTGATGCGGACAAAAACACGTATATTGCCATATATTGCCGTTAATCATTGAACATGCGTGCTATTGTAATAAAATAATCCAATGAAGCTTTATATTATAGTCTACTCTGAATTTTATTATAATTATATACTGCACTGTCTTATCGTCAATAGAAACCATCATCGAGCCAGATCCTTTGCCACCAAACTTTCGCCAAACACTTTGATACATTGCATTTAATGCATTTAAAATAATATATGTAATGTCTAATGTATGCATTTATTATGTACAGTATAAATTTATTCGATATTGACGATATTTTTCGTTCGGACGTCAATGCTCGGCTTTTGCGGTGGCGAAAAAATAAGAATGACTCAAAACTGTACACTTATAAAATCCTGACTGAAAACTTAGCGAGCTATGAAATTCAATGTTTTTGATGTTAATATTATATGACACGTATGACGCGTATCCCGCATACATAACGACTGCGTTAGAAATTAAGTTCTTCGATCTGATACGAATATATCGTAGATATACCTACGTATAATATATAAATTAACGAACGCTGATTTTTGACTGACACTACAACTCAAATTAGATGCGATTTCACTTACAAATTTACTTTCAGAGCCAAAAAAATAAAATATCTAAGAAAATGTGCTTTAACCCAAAACTAAAATTACTTTTCTCTCTGAGCCTAAAAATTATAGTAACTTCGGTTACAGAAAGTTAAAAATTTTGTCGTCTTTGATTTTGACTTTATCACAAAAATTAACATATTATTAATATACCTATATGTTAAGACTGTTAAATATAATGTATAGGTATATACTATATAAAGTGTGGTCACTAAGTACTGAGTCGTAACCAACAAACTCGGATGGTTCGTATTTCGGACGAAAATAACATATTTAGAAGGCGGCTATGGCGAAACTTTTAATTGAAATCACTAAATACTAAATAGTGCTGTGATCATTTAGTGTAATTAGCTCTTGAGTGGGTGATCACCAAGATTCCTAGCGACCAAGCCATATCTCACATACTTATTTACACACATATTTTAGGAATGAGTATTCCAAAAACCTATATAGTATATTATGCTCTTCAAAAATGCAAATCCCACGCCTAATGGCATTAATTTTCGAAGCTTAATTTAATATACATATATATTATTTAAATGCATTATTATTATTCGTTATTTGTAACATATAGTTTATTATTATCGAACTGCAGATGTAATGTGATAGATGATAAATCAAATGAAAAATAACTAATATCATATTATATAGGTATGTACCGTCGTAATCTGGATATTCGATTGAATCAATCGCTTACGATTTGGAGGGTTGAGGGACAGTGTGGGAGAGAAGGAAAAAAGAGATAAGGAGATATGCACAGAGTGAAAGAGTGGTTGCCAATCGGTATACGATCACTTTTTTTTTTTACCGCGGATCAGATAAAATTTTACAAAATACACGGATTTTTTTTTAATTTTCCTAAGAATACATATACTATATTTTAAATTTTCCCGTGATTTTTGGATTCGATGTTTGTTGTTGTTGAATTAAGAAAACAAAAGTTATTCCTCAGATTTTCTCAGTTATATTTCGTGGTTTGCGATAAAAGAAACACCCTATATTACATTATAAGTATACACTTGTAATAATATATGCGTTCAACAGGCACTCGAGATAAGCGGGTAAAACACAAGGTGGCAAAACACATTCTATAGTATAATGATTTGTGTTTTTGAAAACGTCAACCTATATATTATATATATTCAAACTGTTAACGCGTTTCGAGCATTATTGTTACTGTACCACTACTACTACTATATTTGCCACTACTATAGTACTACTACTATAATTACTACTATACTACACACTAATACTATTACTAATCATAATAATAACAACAATAATATTGCCACCGCTCGTACTATATTTGTGCTGATAACGTTTTGGTGCGCATACAACTACAACGGTCACATGATATTATAATACTATTACACATATACACAACACACTCACTCGCGTATTATAATTGTATCTGATTGCCTTGTCGGATCATAATAATATTGTTTTTAATGTATAGGTATAAAAAAAACTACCTATAATATTCAGACATAATATGCGTGCTCTTGTTATTAACTCGACGGTCGTAGAAGTCGTAAAGTGTACCTACCTATAATCTATAATATTATGTAACCTACATATGATTTTCCGTACATGATTTTCTTCATGTCTGATTATTATTTATTAGTCATCGCGAGTTATTTCGACGTCTGAAATTGACTAACCTACGAACGGAAAAATGTCACGACTGCAGCAGGACAAAATAATAATCGCAAGTCCAATATTGGTTTTGGTGAAAAACACTGCTTTATTATATCCCTAAAGTTGTCGAAATTTCCTGCAAAATTCCGTCATTTTATGCACATTATTATCTGCATATAGTGTATAAGACATAAGTATTTATTATACCTACGTTTTGATATCGTCGTAATCGCCATCATAAAGCTAACCCAAATATAACTGATAATTTCATATCGCTATTATGCCGTGAATTTAATAAATTTACATGGTTTTTGCTTTTATTAATATTAATAAATATAAATTTTATCAATGTTTATATTACGTTACTTTTAGACTTTTAATGCATATTTGTCTTGCAAATTTTTGTATATATTATACTTAAGGGTTTGATCACATTACTGTAGTATATTTTCTTGAAACATTTTCAGTTTTTAGTATACTATTCTGTTTTTAATAGTTTATATATTTCTACCATACTCGTCAAAAATACTTAATATGCTTTTAAACGTTATATTAATTTTTATACTATAATGGTTTATACAAAATATATTTATTTATTTTTATTTTTGAAAGGATATTTTATTGATTTTTAGTGCATGAAATAGTGCATGCATGTTTATTTAACAGTTTTTATTATATTAAATCCACAGCTCATAAGTCTTTAATCGAAATATCATGAAAAATACATTCACCATGGATATTGTATTAAAACATATTTCGTAAATATCTAAAAAACAATTTGCAATGTTTTGAATATTTTATTGATAATATTATTAAATGTAAATATTATTCTTTTGAGTTGCGACTATCTTGTATTAAAAAAGAATCAATTAAGTATATAGTATATATATACTGTACAATCCTGGGCGTATTAAATGAGTCGACAGTTGTATTAAATATTAATATTATTATTATTACATCGCTTTTCGACATTTGCTTAACAAAATTTAGCAAAAATATAAAATTCTTAATGAGACATACCTAACAGTAAGTACGAAACTGGTTTAAAGATGAAAGCCGGAATTGACTAACCCATTTCATATTTGTAAAGAATACTTTTTACGTACGAGTTCATTTTACCGTGAAGAACCTTCTTATAAAATTATAATGCTTGGCCCAAGCATAGATACTTAATCTAAAACTTCTTAAATATTAGGAGCATATTTCATGATATATTAAATTACATAATAAAAAAACCCCATAATAATAGGTATATATTTAATTTACAGAAGTATCAACAAAATAAAAGGATCATAAAAGGTGGTAAAATTATTTTTCTTATAAATGTTGTTGTTGTTTTTTTTTTTAATAATAAAATAATTTACAATATTTAAACAGTTAAATATGAATATTGTTTTTCCACTACTTTTAGATTGGATTCTCTTTAAAAATATAATTTAAGATGTACATCATTTTGTACTTTTAACTTATTAATATAATAAATTAAAAATTATTTATTCATTATGACGTGAATTATAAAAATATTTTAATATATTATACGATTTGGTGGAATTCAACTGAATCTACTAACATTTTACTCCTTAGTGAGTACCTAATAAACATATCAATTAAAAAAAAAAATTAAAACGGAGTTGTTATTTACACTTAAATTTGTGCTTCTGACTATTTCGATAAATTACAGGTTATCTTTATTTATTTTTATAATTAAGAAAGCGAATAACTTGTCTTACCACCTACTTTACATTAAAATCTTAACACAAATGGCAAATGCACACTATCTTGTTCGGTATGATTAATGAAACGTAATTATTAGTTATAGACCGTTCATTTTAGTTTTAAGTACCTACCTATTTTACTCTATAAACTTGTGTAAAATGTGTTATGTACAAACATATTTGAGATATTGAGTCAAACTATTTCATAATAAATTACTAATTAAATAGCCAAGTAGTATGTTTATGATGTTGTAATTTTCGAATAAGTTTAACTAATTTAATATCTTTTGTAGTACTTTACTATCCTACCCAATTTATTGTTACAATTGTCTATTATTATTTATAATATATTATATACAAGATTCAATACAACACAATTAAAAAAATTATATATATATACTAACAAAAAATGATCATTTTATAATTACGAGACGTTATTAAAAATGTTCATTTTTGATCAACCAATAATTATTATGTGTAATGAGACATTATAACTATTATGTAAACGATTTAATAAATAATTTATTCAATTATTCAATATCCAAAATGTTTAGTCTTACTTAAATATATAGTAAAAAAAACAAACATTAATATAATTATATATATTTACAAGAATCCATTAAATGTTATCAAAGTTTAAAAATCAAATGATAGCTTATGCACCTAAGATTCAAATATAAATTGGTTATTAAATTTGAAATGTACCTATTGATGCTATCATATTATTATAACAATCCTGATCACTGCAATAGAATATATATTTTTATTCAGAATCACAGTTGGGTGTACAAAATAATATAAAAAATATACTACATTTAATTTAATTTATGAATATAAATATGATATTATGTTTATTGTATATTTGTTATTTTCTCTTTGTCGAGAGCTCAACTCTACAGAATTGAGAATATTTTCAGCATTTAAACGATCAAAAATGCAAATCTACATATTTTGTTGATATAAGTTTACTATTTATCGTTATTGTTTATCATTCAGTAATATTCAAACCTTGTGATAATATTATGATGAAGCCTGTAATCAATTTTATAAAAAGGAAAAAGGTAGACAGAGACAGAGAAAGATAAAACAAATAAGCAATTGTGTGATGAAGTAAAATTGTAATTATAATTAATTAATTGTACGGACGTTTTAAATATAAAGCGAAAGAAAAATAATAGAAGAAGAAGTAAAAAATAAAATAAAAAGTGAAATGATAATTCCCCACATTTATAAAATCAGTCAAACAATCGAACACATTTAACCTCATTATGCTATTTAAGATTTATGCAATATTATAATAATACCTGATGACGGGCATTTGACTATTAAGGTGGCTAGAAATGTTAATCGCTGATAAGCAGATCGGGTATTAATGCAACCTTCTGCTTGCAGTAGGTACATACTAACGTATACATTGTACCTACTCTCTGTGCATGATAGCCGGTTTTATTAATTAATTTTTTTTCTTTATCTGATTCGTTATTTTTATCTTTTTTTTTACGAGCCTTCATCAGAATAATTCAATCTCACGTCGTATTGGGTCAGCGGCATATGCTTCTAAATAATAATAATAATGTTACTCAGCCTTATCATGAACTGGACCGCTATGATCTTGATTGCATGCATTCTGTAAGATTCGAGTGTCTGGTTTTCACACCAAAACGATTGATCTGAGTTTTCTATATCATGCGGTAATCAACTTATTAAATCATAATAATTTAATACGAAGTTCCCCTCCATACCATTTAACTAGTAAAACTATAAATTACGTGATTATATTTTAAGAGTTTAGACTAGGAATTTCAATTGTGTCCAGTTGTATTGTCAGATTGATCTATAGATGTGGTTTTGAATAATTTTCCTCTAAAAAAATTATACATTTCTGCTAAACGTTATGTAACAAAATAAAACGGTTTTAAATTTGATAAATTTATTATTACTCGTATATTGAGTATAAATTAATATTTAGATTTAGATTCATATAATTTCGAGTGTTACTATGATAAAAAGAAAAAAATTCCTATTAATAAATGCTAATTAATTAAAATTCAAAAGTTAATTGATAATTTATTATTTCAATTAAATTGTTTATAATATTTTGATATCAAGAACTTTAACAATAAAAATGCTCTAGTGTTGGAGTGCTCTAGTGTTAAACAGATATGTGATTTTGCAGTTAATAATTACAAAATTATAACAATATAAATAAATATAGTTGTCTTATAATATTTTGTA
Source organism: Aphis gossypii (assembly GCF_020184175.1). NCBI lineage: Eukaryota > Metazoa > Arthropoda > Insecta > Hemiptera > Aphididae > Aphis > Aphis gossypii. The sequence continues at coordinate 23,027,870 of NC_065533.1, forward strand.
TGATAATATTGGATATAAAAATTAATTTATTATGTTTTATATAAATATTTGTTATACCTATAGTGAATTATTTCACAATTTAATTAAACTGTATTAGGTACGTGTAACATATAGTATTGTTCTATTTAGAATCAATATTGATAAAAAAAATAAAAATTTAACACTATTACAAAAAAAAACAGTTATTTTTTTTAAATATAATATATATATTAGTTCTGAAGTATTTTATCAGCTATTTTTATCTTTTATTCTTTTTTTAGTACTGATACGATATGACACTAATTGCCTCACTTATAATATAATTTAATTAATACAAATCATAAGCAATTATTAAGTTTAAGTGTAAAATGATGTTTCTTTTTTTTTTAATAATGGTAAATACATCTTCTATGAATTATAATCTATATAATATCTACACAACAATGTTTTAAAATTAAATTAATTTTTAATATTAATAATAATGAAATCAACATTTTTAGTCGTCACAAATTTATCATATTATAATAGTATATTAATACCCATCATAAAAATATAGGTAAATTAACATCATATTAGTAAACAATTCATAAGAGTAAAATTAATAATTATGAATTATTATAATTATATTTATTTATAGAAATTCGTAGAAAAACATTGTACCAAAATTCAAGATATGAATGTACTGTTATTATGAACAAATGGAATATTATGTTAAGAATTCGAACTTTGCTTTAACTGTCGTTAATTATAACCTATAGTAAGTTATACTACAAAACTATCACAAAACATTTACTAAAAGGATTGAACATAATAAACCACTGAATTAGCTGCAAAACCGCCGAAGTCTTTAGTTTCACGTATTTCCGTCTGAAGCTTTACTAGTTTTTCCAAATAACGTTTGCATTTTTAACATTTCTATAGTCATGGTTGGAATATTATTGAAACACACTTACACAGGCTTCAGATGTCTCGCACGAAGCCCCTTGAGAATTCGACACCCAGCCAAACGTGATGGTTTTATCAATTTTTTCACACCATTGCAATATTTTTTTTTCAATAACCACTAGTGAAGAAGTTTTCTTGACACAAACAGAATCTATAAAATGCACAACGCACAGTCGAGAGCCTGAAGCACACACGTTATTGAGTTTATCTTGCACGTGCCTTTCCATAGTAAATAGTAATGAAGAGTTTTTGAGTTTCCAAATAAGTAAAGTTACAATCAGATAAAAATTATAATATATATTTTGGTATTATTTTTTTTTTTTTAGAAGTTCCTGTTTATACTAATGAGTATACTGATAAGAGGTGGTTACATACTTTCTATTTTAGAGTTCTTATTTTGTTTTCTTTATAATTTCGAATATTTTAGAGTTAAAAAATTAAGACGCCAAAATTTTGAAAATATTTTTATCGAGTCATATTTAAATAGCAAATATATCATGAAATAATTACCAATTAACAACACAATAAAAATGATAAAAATGAATTATTTATGTATAAAAATATGCCTTAATAATGTTTTTTGTTGTAAAAAAAAGTTTAATTTTGTAGTATTTTAATCTTTTTAGTCGATTTACATTTCCAGTTGCCTTTCATAAAACACAAGACAATATACACGCGATATCACAATTTATTTAAGATAAATATACTAATGCATGCACTAGTTCTATCCTTAATATATATATATATATATATATATTATGTAGGTACTAACTATACATACCTAATACGAACTTAGAACCCTTATAAATACATACCACATCTATAGATAATAATGTAGGATCGCAAATCGATAGAGAGAATGATTTGTCAAAAACACGTGAAGCATTTTTTTTTCAAATTTTAAATTAATTGTTTATAGTTGAATGAGAGTTTAAAATCTAAATATCAGCAATAACCATCACTAACTTATTTATATTTTATTGTTTTTTAAATTTGGCTGTTATTTTTTATTAACATTATATTAAAATATTCATTATAATATTATGATATAAAGTGCACGTCGCACGTGTACACAAATTTTCAGTCGTTTGTCATATAATAGTATAAGTCACAACATCAATAGGCTACAGTAATGGTTAAAACTAAAAATCACATCGGAAATCGATTTAGACGCCTCCGTCATGACGCAGCGCATAATTATTTATCCCGTGGTGTTTACGGTAATTAAGATTAACTCAAATGTTGTTGCGTTTACATGCGTTTTGTTTTCGGTTTATTAAATTTATTGTGAAGTTTAGTAAGCTATAAATTAGTTCAAAACTATAGATTAAAGTATTTAGCGGCTCAACGCATATTTTTACTCAACTATCCAGAGACTGCAGTTTAAATTTTAAAGACGCAGATTTTTCGTTTTTAAATTTAAATAATTATATTTTATTATTATAACGTTTATTTGACAATGTCATAGTGAACATTTTTAAGACACTGATTTCGTAATCTCTTAAGCTTCAATATTTTCACTTCGAAGACCTTAGTAATTAACTTTATATTTAACAATATTACACGGAATTTAAACAAAAAACCGAATGCTGTCGATGTGACATACCTATGCAAAATCGTATCAATATTTAATAATCTCATAATAATTAATATGGGCCTTTTACAGATTTGCAAAAAGAAAAAATTGTCAATAATTATCCATATAGGTAATACGTTTTACTGTTAACCGTATATTGAAAATCTAAGAAATCTAAGAATAAAAACAACGATCGCTGCAAATCGATCGGAAACACTACAATGACCATCGTCGGCACATACGTCGTGCGTATTAGCGTTTTCCGAGTCCGATAAGACCGAATATAATATAAGTGCGAACGAGGTACGTCGGCCGGTCGGCGGCGGCGTTTGACGGCCGGCACGGCGCTCGTCCGTCCGCACCGTAACGGTGACGCTGCGTAAAGTTTCGCCGCTGCGAAGGGTCTTCGGGCGGCGGCGGCGGCGGCATAATTAACAAAACGCAAAGACGAAAATCAAACGGAAAAAAGAAAACGGACGAGCCGCCGCCGCCGGCGCGTCGGGTAACGCACACACGAGCGGACGGGCGGGCGGGCGGGCGCGCGCGCACTCGCACCGACGGACCGGCGGGCGGGCGAGCTGACGGGCTGGCGGCGGCCGCGGCGGCGATGTGCGCGCGCTCGCGCGTGTGTGTACGTGTGTACGCGCGTGTGTGTGCGCGTACGCGTACGCGTGTGTGTGTGTGGCGCGCGCGTGTGTGTGTGTGTGGCGCGCGCGGTGTGCCGGGTCCGCGACGCGACCGTTGGATTTGATCAGTCTGCGTTCGGCCGTCGTTCATACGCAGAGCTCTCCCGACCACGTCTCGTCGATCCCGCTCGATCGCTCCCCCGATCCGGGTCCGCGCCGCGGAAAAACTCCGTCAGCCGCACTCGTCAGTTTGGCGCCGCCGAGTCGAAAACCGTTTTGCGAATTTTTTTTTTTTTTCAATTTTAATTTTTTTTTTTTTTTTTTAATATTATTGTTTCAATCGTTTGTTTACTATACATGTAGTTTTCGGAAAAAAAAATTCTCGATTCCGCCCACGCGGCCAAAACGATCGCGCGAAGTCCGACGGGTCGCACTATGATCGTTCCGTCGCCGTCGCCGACGCTGTCGCTCGACCGACCGGCGAAACGGTGCGCGCCGGTCGTCCGGACCAAACGATAAATCGGCAATAATTTTATTATCGTATGTATTATTATAGTAATAATAATTAACACTGCCGCGGAAATTACCGTCGCGATCCGCCGCTACTGACAATCGTGTTTTATATTATACACATATATCTGCACTCGTATAATATAGATAATTTTTTTTTATTATTATTATAATTGTTTATAGTTTTGTTTTTATTCGTTCGCTCGATCCGTGTGTATTTATCGCGCGAAACGTTTTCCGCGTCCGATCTCCTGCAGATCGTCAGAGATTTTAATATTATAATCGCAAGTCCGCGACATACAACCGGCAAAAACGATAATTATAACATATTATTACTGTACACCGCCCATCGGAGGCGAACAGCAGTGTGATCGTCTGGAAATCTCGCGTGTACGAGAAAAGCTCGGTAGAAGCCCACCGCCGCCGCTGGCACGGACGGAGGGAAATCCGGCCAAAGGTCGACGGCAGGTCTATCCGTGCAGACATGGTGTGTGGCCGACGACGACGACGCCGCCGCTACGCACCTGAATCCTCACCTGCTGCATGAGTCGCGTTCAACCACTTACGTGAGTATATACGATATGTATTTAATATTTACTGTCATCGTATTATTATTTATTATTACCTAAATATTATAATATAGTAGCAAATGTACGTGTACTTACGTTGTACGCGAATTTCGTCCGTTCGTCAAGTCTTTTGACCGTTTTGGCTTTTCAGTTTTTCGTGTTCACGATTTTCCCGCCATGCTTGTTACCCCATATACCTAGTATGCAAAACGCGTATCTACCGTAACAACAGGCAATATTATTATTTAGGTTATTTTAATTGTTATTGTTATTATTATTATTATTATTATTTTTATAATCAATTATTATAATTATTACGATCGTCGTGAGTGTGGTCAATCGATCATCTGTGCGTTTTCTTTATAGTGAAAAGTTAGTAAGTTAATACCTATATCTATTAGGTACCTACATAAAATATTATAACTTTTTATTTATACTTATTATTATTATTGTTATTATTTATATTTGTATTTTTTGAAATTTAAAATCTTTGGACAAAAACGTGTGAAAACGACCCGTCGTTGCCTTATTCGGATGAATAAATAATTCGGCAACAGTTCCAATCGCGTATACAAATCGCCCGCAGTAGGCGTTTTTTTATCTAATTTACATATAATAATAAAAAAAAAAAAATGTGTAAATCTAAGTTAGAAATACATTCACACACGCATTTTTCACACGTATTTTGTTCACTGTAATATTTTTATCTAGTCACGATGATTAAATCTAACAATATATTAATTCCGTACGTTAGTCATCCGAGGCGCCGCCAGTAGTGTATTCAAATTTTTCGGTATTTAAATTGTTTTTTTCAAAATGATATATGTATATGTATAATATAATATGTCTACCTAATATAAATATATAAAAACAATTACATTATTCGATCAACTAAGTAATATTTTACGGCACATTGTTTGAATACAAAAATGTATTTAAACATGGATATATAAGACATAACTAATATTTTTTTTCAAGCAAGTGAACAGGAAACCATAATTATTATATAAAGTAAAAAATATAATAAGTACCTAACCCATATTTTTTTTCTATTCTTATTACTCCATCTTTTTCAATGATAAAATGGTAAATCCCGGGATTTTTAAGGGATGTAACTGGAGTAAAGTATAAAGTGATGAGGAAAAAGTGATTCGATGGTGGCGATAATCAAAAGAAAAATTACAATGTTTTTAATTTTTCAATTTTCATATAAAATGACCCGTCATGTAAACCTGTCGAGGTCGATTGTCGGTCAATTTATTAGTATTCGAAGAGGGTGGGTGTGTACGCACACTGACCGGTGATTAAAAACCGTCTAGGGGGCTGGTTTGTAATTAAAACACAAGATAATACAAAATTGTTATGCGTTAATTAAGGCGCCAACCGGCCAAGTGAACGAAAAAAAAAACACTTACATATGATTAACGGTCGAGAAAATGTTGTTATTATAATAATAATTATTTTTTTTTTATTCAGTAAAACGTCTAAAAACTAATTAATTTTATCTGCAGGTTGTTCTTTTAAAACTTTAAAACTTGTATAAATTAATTGCGAGTAATCAATTTCCGCAAATGAAAATTAATTTAATTTCGACAACAGATGATAAAATCGTTTTCTGTGACCGTTTTATCGTTTAATTGTTCAGCTCTAAATCTAAAGTATACATTTTAAATTATAAATACATTAATGTATTTAACTATATTAACTTATAGAAGTTTGAATTATATATTTTTTTCAAAATCCAATGATTCTTAAAAGCTTTTTATCAAGTATTAAAACTTGTCCTAAATATTACATTTCTATATAATTTATTATAGGTAAGTACTTATTCAGTACTCTAAACATTAGAAAAAAAACAGTAACCATAATTTTTTCATTTAATACGATTTTCTTCAACATAATTTAATTCGCAATAATAAAATATATAAAACTTAAAAAATAATTATAGAATATTAAAACACAAAAACTATGTTTTTATTACTATAACTATACATAGATAAATCGTATTTTGAAAACGACTAATCGTGTATGTTTAGTAAAATATTGACGTAAATTAAAAACAAATTACTATATTAAAGTTAAGTAGGTATTATGCTTATATATATTTTTAAATTATTGAAATTTTATTGGTGTGAATAGCAATTATTTGGTATACACGACATTCTCTATGTATAGTATAATATATAATATCAATAATAATACGGATGTCCTTTAAATTATAATATAATATAATGATTGAATAATTTAAATATTTGATAATAGGAAACTTTTGAAACTCTTGAATTACGAACTATTGTTTAATTCACTTTCACTATAATTACAACACTCGTTAACACACACGTAAGTGCACGCGTGCGCACGATCGTTTATTTCTGTTTATCAACACTCCCTATATTATGTTTTGTGGGTCATAGTCGACAATTTTCCCACCAGAATGACAAAAATAATAACAATAATAGTAATAGTTATAATAATAATAATAATAATAATAATAGTAAGTAAATAACCATCTTGAAAAAGAGATTCGAGTTTTGTTGAACTCTGTAATTTAGCCTGTACGCGGTGCCCCAATCTCGCGCCCGTACGGATCAACTGACCAAAAGAGTTCAACTGACTGTATTATAGCTGTATGATAGTATGATAGTAAAAAAATATTACATAGTAATCTGTTCGTCGCCGAGATATAGAATACGAGCACGCGCGTGGTCTAAGTGGCCACGTTAACGACAATATATTAATGAATTCCTTTTGAAAATCCATCAAATTGCTATAGGCCGATAAGTATACACTGCATATAATATAGGTATTATAATATTATTATGAGAACATTCCAAACTTTTCCCTTCTCTGCAGTCTCTTAGGTGGCTACGCGCATCACGCTGTGTAATAAGCTAGACGAATGGTGAAGGGAAGAGGAACCTAGTGATTATTAAGTAAACTGTAGGCAATTAACCAGGGTTTGTCGTTTTATGTGTGTGCTAGTGTGAGTGTGTGTTTACTTACGGAATATCTAACAGGAGAATACACACACATACATACATATCCGTTATTAATAGAACCTACCTGGTACTGCATAAGGAGGTACGTTTCTTTCGTTTTTCACTTAGGACGCAATCCAGTATTGAGTATATAATATAATATAATATATAATGTGGGGACTCGAAGATAAGGCTCCGGATGCTCCATTACCCGCTTCTTCTTGTTTACACGAGTCGCGTTATGCTTATAATAATCATTATATTATTGTCTTGTCACATACACCGTCGTAGTTTAAAACCTTGAACTGGGAAAAAAGAAATATAATAATATACAAAGGTGGTAACACGTGGAAATTAGAATTTCTAGTTTCTTCATAACGCGTAAAACCATTAAGTAAAGAGCCTCAGATTAAAATTATCTAGAGCTAAATTTCATGCTCGACAACCTATAGACATTTATTGAATTTCCCTCTATCATTGACGATAGGATTCATAAAAATCAAAATCAAAATTTTTGAAAGTTTAGAATGTATCGACAAAATTTAAATATTATTACAGCGAACATAAAAAGTATTTAGACAACAAATTATTTTACAAAGTTTATATATTCATCTTTAAATTAATATGTATGATTTAATATTTTTATAACACTATTTTTAATTATGAGTAAAGTATAGTTGATAAAAATTAGGTATATTTTTTATAAGATAAAAAATGTATTTACATAACTATGTAATAGTTATTTATTATTATTAAACATTTATAAGTGTATGAAATTAATATATATATATATATTATGTATAGAAGCTACTTTTTATAAGCTTATTAGACTATATTAATATTGTTATCTATTAAAATTAGGTAAGTATATGGCTTATTATTGGTTTCAAATGTTACATATTTTTATTTTTAACAATCCTTATGCATTTTAGAGATATTTTAAAGGAAACTCAGATTTTAGATCGTAAATCGCTTTGTGTATACTGTATGTTAATTTAATGTGGAAACAAATGTTTATAAATAACGTATTACTATGAATATAAATAATAATATTTAAGTACGTGGTAAGTAAAAACTGCGTATTGATTGAACACTGGTTGTTATTGGATATTTGTTATTTGGTCATAAAATTAAAAAAATTACAGCAAAATACAGTTATTGAGCAATATTAGAAGCGCAACATTATTATTTTATTTGCCAATCTCTGGAATGTCGGTCGAATGGAATATTATTAGTTAATACGACGATGAATACCTAGTTTGTTATTTTTTTTTATATATAAATCATCGTTTTAACATGCTTAAAGTAACAACAATAATACCTTTTAATTTTTAACGATTTTGTTCAGTATGAGTCAATCCTGATTAAGTATGAAAATGTTAGTCTCATATGTTTATTATAATTTAGTTTTCAATTATTTTCGGCTTCTAAATATTCGATTATTTGGTGTCAATCTAGAATGCTCGTCAATTTTATCAGTCAATATCTTTCCGACATTGACGTGATCAAGCACTGAGTAAGAGGGTAGATCAAAGGTGAGATCCCACAATTGAACACTTGCCCTCGCGGGTCAATCTCACCGGTTGCTGTTAACAATATAGCCAGTCAACTTTTTTTCATCGGAGACACTAATGCGATTAGGCTTATTCTCATTGTCATGAAAGTGCTTCACGGTCAATATGAGAGTCATCAATTAACCAAAAACTATAGACATACATCACTTCTTTCTCGTTCTATTACACCTTCTCTTATTAATTTGTGCTCTTTCTCTATAATATTCTTTATTTTCTACACATCAGTAGAATATTGTAATTGCAACTAGTCGATAGATAGTTGGATAATTATATTACAGATTTAATTAAAAAAAGATTATATATTCTATTATTCTAGATTATATTTCTAGTTTCTGTACATTTATGTTTTACTTTATCCACAAATTTGATCGTTACAAAATTATAACCTGGAATGTGAAATTTACAAAATGTTACTGTTTATAATATTTCCTATACTAATATAATAATGTGTTATTTTTAGTTGACAAATTATAAAAAAAAAATGAAAACCCTAAAAGATATTTCATGAGTTTTACTCGTATATGTGTTTTTCGTAAATGTTTGTACAGTATATAATTTCTCATATATTTTTTTATACGGATTAGTAAAATGATGTTTCGTTTATTGAGTTCCGGTGAGAGTATTTGGTCATATTTTAAGTCGAATGACCACTTTATAGACTTCTATATATCGAAATCCTTTTAACTTTTCTAGAAAACAATATATTATAATGTTCGTTTTATATTTTCATTTGAAAAAAAATATATATACTTACATAGTGTAGTGACTAATGACTATATAAGTATGTCATTTACTATTTTGTTCACTGCTGTTGCAAGTGTCTTAAGCAATTGTAATTATAAAACACCAATAGTTATACATTTTATAAGATACTCGTGATGGTGAGCCCGTCACGTCCATCATCGAGACAATTATCATCTAATGTTTATCGATCGGCCGCATGTTCGGAATCTCAAAGCCGTTCGAAAAATACAGACCACTCGGGTGAGATTAAACATAGGAAACAAGCACAAATTAACGAATAACTATAGATAAAAATAAGTAATATTGGCTAATATGGGAGCGATGAAGGTATATATTGAAACTAGTCCTCCTTGGATCGGTCACGAGGTGCTCTGAGTCTGAGAAGTGATAGTAGCGTATAATATTATAATGGGTTTTATTTTTTTTTCAATCAATAAAATTTATTTTAAAATGTACGCGGCTATAAGTAATGTCTGCACATTACCTGTACACGGGTATGTCTCAATGACGTAGATAGTTTTAAACGAATTTCCCTTGGCTAGCAATCAAAAAATAAAAAAATATAAGAATGACGTATCTATCCGACATAATATTCCTTGTACACTGTCGGTGGAGGTGTATTCCCAATCATCGTTGACTAGGTCCGAGTCTACTGCGACATTAATTAAAATTGATATCATGTACCGCAATTCGATTATTGGAATTTTTTTTGGGGGGTCCAAATCGTAGAAATGGCAATCAAACTCATAGTAATACATCGAAATGAAATGACTAATGCGGCTGTATAGTACACACTCTGAATCAAGCCGCGGATGATAATGGTTTACAACTTATTTTTATGATCGTTTATTCATTTATTTGTTTTTTACTGCAGGTCACACGGGTCGACGATATTTAACGTTGATTGTTCACTGACTGAGTCTAATAGATTCAGTGCGATACTCATATATTATTATGTAACAACTTGCTAGACGTATTTCATTATGTTTTTTTGTTTTATCAAAATTCTTGTATTAAACTCTAAACGTGTGTCGCCCGTTATTCTATGCATCGAGAATTGCGATGGAATAATCGCTTCCTACCAGTCTGCTGGAATCGTAAATTGTAATTTGTACCACCTAAGGATAACTAACCGTAACCATAACCGTGCATATGATTCATACCTCATCCTATCTCATACACGGCTAGACCGCGAAATAGCCGAAGAAAAAACTCTAGGCTATGCAATCGACCCTTTTGATATCGAGAACACATAAACTCATAAAAAATGCTATACGTGCTCTATTGACGTTTAAATCGTACGTTTTATAGTTGTGGTGATCGTATTCGTATAAATTAATACGTTATGTTGTACGCAACCATATGCAGACACTACTGCACGTGTGCATAAAGTAATCGTATTTCGTCCCGTTCGTTATCAGTCGTAGGTACTATATAGTGTAGGCAATAAGCAGTAAGCATGTAGTGCATTCAAGTACTGTAATATACTTTGTGATTTTACAAATACAAAACAAGAAATATAAACGCAAACGAGTTTGAAATATGTATGTATATATGCATATTATAACATAATATTATGTATTGTAACAATCAAGGTTGTGCCTTATAGTCGCGGGTTATAGAATATTCAACATAATACACACACGAAGATAAGAAACTCAAAAGAATGTATAGATATTATTAAATTGCGTTTCCTTGGTATACTTTGACGTCATGGTTTATGGTAATAGTAATTAGGAATTAGTGACTAAAAATATCGATTAATGAATTGATTGGACGCGCACGTTCGAAAACGATCGCCGCTGTGCGTATACATATAACTCCCTAATTTATAACTTTTGACTTTTTCAATCACGTTTTTAACTCGCAACAGTGCATGTTATAATATTCAACCTATTGTAAGTGTGTGTGTGAGGGAAAAGGTCGCTTAGATTAAAAGTTGTAAAATCGGCCAAAGAAGTCACTTAAAGTTCAAAAGCCTCATTTTGATTTTTTTTCGTGGTTAATCGGTTCAGATAATAGTGATGTAGATACCAAACGGAAAATGCATGTTGTCATCGAAGCTTTTAAAAAAATTTTTCGACTGCTCAAGTTGAAAATTTTATTTCAACTACCTTATAGTAAAATACGGGTTGATGTATAATACAAATCGTTTCAAAAGATATAACTAAAATTCTTTATATCTCTCGATTTTAGGATTGTCAAGTTTTTATTTGAATATTTTTTTTTCTCGGGTACTTTACAATCTCGACCATGCAATATTATTTTCATTTTTCACTTACATATTATTAGATATATAATCGGTTTAAAATGACACAGAAAAACATTTTTTTTTCAAAATTAATAATAGGTACCAGGTACCTACCTACGTCGTAAACAAAAATAAAAAATGTTTTGCTTTGCTTTCGTATTCTGTGATTTCATCGATTACATTTTTCCTTCTAAAATACTATAAAATAACTACGTATCGTAAATCCTATATTCGACTTTCATACTTACCTATAGAGGTACTTTATTTTATAATAATATTAATATACCTATAATTCTTTTAGAATAAGAGTATTCTTCCAATTTCGACACCAGACATTTTTTGATTCAAAATGTAAAAAAAAAAAATGATTCACATTTCGATGTGGACTTGCCATGTAATCGTGCAATTGAACACATCGGTCCGTTCGATTTTTATTTTGTCGTACCTATATACCTACCCGCCCATATAATATTAAAAGAATACGCAATGACGCGCTATTATAATAATATTATAATATTTATACGCGACACGAATATATTAAACGAATAGTATGCGTACGAACGGTCTCGGATTCGCTGACCGCGCGCGTTTTTGTCCACCGAGACACGGACGTCATCCGCATATTATAATCTATGCACGGTCGTGGATCAACCAGTGTATGGTGTAAGTATTATAAACGCATCATGTGTACGTGTACCGCAGCGCGACGAGACGGAGCGTTGCGCCCAGCATCACGTACTACCCGTCACGTAGAAGTCGTTAAAAAAAAAATCCACACCGCTTTGTTTCCGAACCGATTAACCGATTTTTATTATTATTATTTTTTTTTTTTTTTACTTCAACAACCCGTCGGTTGCGAAACGCCGATTCGAGGGGTGTATAACCGCGGCGACGTCCCACAAAATAATAATAATATACCTACACGAATGTCATGCTGTATCAGCTGTATATGCAATCTAAATTATTGTTTTATAGTATCGTCGTTACTACATGTCACAGTCGTGGTCATAGTTAAGTAGTATATATATTATATTTGAATATATATTGTACGCACGAAGAGTTATATTATAGTTATATAGTTATTTAGTGTTTTTGTGACTGTTAATTACATTACGAGTATAGCGGACAATTTAATTTAAACGTTAATCTCGTCGCTAAATTGCAACAATAATATTATTTAATAACATATTTGTTATTATTTTTAACGAGAAGTTATGTATACCCATTACCCATACTATATTTTAGTCTTACTAGATAACCGTAGTGGTCGATGGACCGATCGGATTTTAAAAAATTAAACTAAAGACGCCATATAAATCAACACTGTTTGACAAACACCATTTCACGGGGAAAATAAACGGTAATTTTCTTTTTCGAGTTAAGGAGCTATAAATATATGAATCATAAATCAGAATAAAAGTTAAAGATTTGTCACGTTTGTTTTTCTTCCCGTTCTAAAACGATAATAAAGTTTTCCGGCAACAGCCGACTATTCGATTTAGTAAGTGTTTTGAATTAAACACACGTGCTTTTACGTTGTACACAGGTATTACTACAATGTTATACGTATTATTTATTAAACGGATTTTTACGTGATTTCTGCAGTTGTTTACGAAATCATTATACGACTTTTGACCGACATGATGTTATTACTTATTAATAATCATTATTTATTTCCTTTTTTTTCCGGTCGGTTGCATTAAAATGTTAATCTATCAATCAATAAATAGTGTGCGATGCAATAGTCGTTAATATATTATTGGCATACCAATACTGATTGTTATAGTAACAAATAATAATATAGTATAACAACATTGAAAACTATTTTATTTTCAATTTACGCGCACACTATTTCACAAAATTTCGATTTAAAGAGACATTTTACTTGGTCGAAACTTCCTAAGGACAATATTTCACTAAAATATGATAATACAATATGTTAACAGAGATTAAATTATCATAATATTATTATTTCGTTTATAAATGTACATAGGAAATTCGTATAGGTAGATATTGAAATATTATTTACTCGGTTTGTAAACGGCCGACGATGGACAGATGAGGTCAACCGCGTGCACCTAAATACTATACACGTCCGCAGCACACTATTTAAAAACGCAGACGTCTATTATAATATTATGTTTGTATACATACTTCGGTTTCTATCGGCACGTGTGTACCTCCATAATGTGTATTATTTTTCAATCTAAACACCGCGTTTAGAAACACGGTTTTCGCTTGCACGACGACGTGTTAATGAGAATAGGTAGTTTTCGCTTTGAACATATTATTATAATATTTACTCGACGCTGCGGTGTAAACAAGCTGCAGGCGGTTCGCGCATACAGTTTTTAACACCACCGTACGATAGTTTGCACAACAACTATACAGTACCTAATAATAATAATAATAATAATCTGACAACTGCTCTCTCGCGGAGTCGGTCGCGCCGAAGAGTGCAGCTGTACCGGTGTGTTGCAGTTTATACGATAGAAAGACCATGATAATATAAAATATATTGTACATAATTCATTCATACCTATACGTAGTTAGGCACTGCACGGCCTGCAGCAGCGTGGCTGAACAATAATTACCGGTGCATTATACCGTCCGCGCGTTTGAGTGCGTTTTTTAAGTGTTCATAAAAAAAAAAACCAACAACTTTACGGAGGTGTCGAGGTGGACAATAAAACGCCTATATACGAGTACATATGTGTGTATGTACATACATAAATGTATGTATGTTCGCTCGGTGTATAATATGATTGCGTGTAATATGTATGAGTGCTTATGTGTGTGTATGTGTGTGCAGTGACCCTTGGCAACGGATCCTGCGGCTGCATTATATATATATGTATAATATAGGAATTATCCATATGGATACAGGTCTAGACGACAATATAATAATATTTTATTATTATTATGATATTGAAATACCAGATTATTGTCGGTTATCGTTATATATCGTACATTGTTGATTGCGCGTATCATATTAATATGATAATGCGTTTGTATGCAGATTGCAGATGTATAGGCTATAGAGATTTTTGCTGCAATAATTCCGTGCGGAACCAATGATGTATTCGCGTGAACAGAAACTATCGGTGGCGAATGTGCTTGCGTCCGGATGTCGATGAGAATATAAGCGTAGGTACCTGCAATAGGTATTTATTATATACGTATATGCACGTAGCGGGTAAAACGCGACGGACCCATTGTTTTTTCTTTTATTATTATTTTTCTCGGTCTCTTCGAACGCGTGAGATACGTAGAAAAAACATAAATAAATACAAATTACAATATAATTTATTATTTTATATTTTATACGTATATTATATGCTAACTAATTTTTGTTAACTTAAAATTTATTTTTCGGGTTACGCCATATAATATATAGTACCTTCGCCACCGAATCGCCAGATCGCCGATAAAACGAGTACGTTGCTGCTGTATAGTTTACAGCAAGATTGTACAAAAAAAATGACTAAATATCCCATAAAATTCTTAAATGCACCATGCTGCTTCTTTAAATGTTATTTATAAGTCTTCGAAATCTTTCCCTCATCGATTTACTGCTTCGGCTGGACCGACACGGGAGCGGATACGTTGCAGGGTAATGAATCATTAACGGGACATTTACAGCGTTTCAAACGTCCGTCGTAATACTTTAAGTCCTTTCAAATTACAAAAATCACAACGCGTTTAAAAAAAAATGTCGGTGGCCAAATCAGGTTACCTTTATGATATAATATATATGTATATATAAAAAAAAACGGTTTCGTGGTGTACGCGACGGGCAATACGATATTCGAATTAGAATGCCCCTTTGGTGTTCTCCCGAGCACGCGAGTTACCCTCCACCTCTCTGAAAAAAATGCGTCCGTCGTCCAAACGATATTATAATATAATATGTATACATTTCAACCCTTTACGAGCATACAATACATCAGCACGCGGTGGTGTGATTTACGCATTCGTTAAAACACAATATAATATCATAATGTACGTGCGCGCATCGGTTTTCGACGTGCGTTGAAAAGTAATAATATTAATAATATAATAATGTATAATTCCACCTTTCGGCTACCCGTCCAAACCGCGCACACCCCAAAACGAAGGTGCACAGCGACTCCTGCTGTAGTATATTATATATATATATTTATGTGTGTGTGTGTGTGTGTGTGTACAGTTTTCGCCTCTCCCTCTTTATTGTCGTACCGGCCGATTTACAATTTAAATTGGCCGTCGCGGGCAACCCTTTCACCATCCGGTGAAAAACGATCCTTCGCGTTTTGAAAAAAAAAAACGCAAATTCAAACGCATCGCACAAAAGACACGACAGAAACACAGAAAACTATATACAACTATTATATTATTATACCTACACGACCACTGTATACGGGTCGCGCACTAGCGCGCGTGTGTCGCAATAAGCGTCTGTCCTTTAGATTTTGAGTTTCTATACAATGCGTTTTTGAAAACCGTTTCATACTATTATTATTAATATATATTATCTAACCATTCTAACCATTAATCCCCCGAGCGCGCGAACCTAAATACGACAATATAAATCGCCTGCACTGTCCACATTCGCGGGTGGCGGTGTTATTATTACATTTTTATTGTTTATCCGGATCGCAATCCAATAGTGGGGTTGAGGGGAGAAGAAGTAGTCCCATAAAAAAATAAACTAAACACAAACGGATAATCTCGGCTCGACCATCTCGATTCATTATAATAATAACGTACGTAAACCGGTGTCGGCATCGGTATAGTGGCGACTGGTTCTTTATTGCAACCCCAGACGGTCCACTTGCAAAATCGTCGCAGTGAATCAAATGGCGAAAATCTATGATGCCATAGGATAAGATTACTTCTGAACAAATTGTTTATAGCGTTCGTGTGTGTGTGTTTGTCTCGTCAAAACTTTTGTATGAAAAAATTGGAAATAATATTATATAAAGCCGTCATAATATGTGTACGATTTGTTAGGATGCATAAATATAGTACATGTTATATAATATCTATGTGTAAGTACATTTATAATTTGTATAGAGAGACAATATTAAGATTCATACGTATTTCTGTGGTGCCGAGATCAGCATTCACCCTCGTTAACGATTGTTAATGTAATATTTAAGTATTATGATATTTTAAATTAATTTTATTATAATACATCATGATTATACATCTATCGAGTAAACGGCAAATTTTATAACTCTATAAATTATATTATTATACATAGCACTTTTTTGTGATAAACAACACAAATTATTATGATCTAAACAAATGCTCGTCTAATTATACGAAATGTGCGTACACCAAAAATATACGTCTTTATGGGGATCGCCCTGAAAATTTAACGCGAATACATGACATCAGTTATATTATCACCATCAAATACACTACATATCGATATTTTGATTTTGTGCTTACAATACTTATAGATTACTTACCAAAGAATGGTCTGCAAAAGACGTCGAGCGGTGAATTTCGAGAAGTCAAAAGTTTTTATCTGACGTACTCTCACGGATGTAAATTATAAATCGTTCATAAAATATAATATCGAGATGGCTCGGAAAGCGTAAAGTTATTTCGAACACCGCACAAAAGTTATTATTTTCTAGTCTAGGGCGATTAGGTTATCGACGCGATGCAGACTGCAAATTTCTCACAAATACTCCGTCTTAACCATTCGTCGTGTTATTACCGACATCGACGAATCCATATTATACTATATAGTGCGTCGTCCCGCGTCCGCGAGTCTGTAATATTATTATATATATATTATATATGTATGTGATAAAAGCAACCAGCCAAACTGTCGTCCGTTGAATATGTATTCTACAACGATGCCTATTTTGTAGACCGTTAACGATTATATAGTTTAGATTTTTATTGCCAAAATGATATTACGATTATTACTATATAGATAGTCGTGTAGTGCGGCGTGCTATCGCGACTTGGCTAAAAACGATATATCATATTAAATCGTGCGATGTGCTTTTCATCCGCTCGGCCAACTGCCGTCGTATGATAATATATAACATTATACCTATACAATGAATTTATAAAAATTTACATCTATAATAATAATAATATACGAATATGGGGGAACAATATACGACGTATAGTTTTCTAGAGACGACTTAGACCTCCTCCGCGGTGTCGATAATCGTCGTCCGACTTGCCTCCGTACATCTATACATATATATATTATATATAGGTAACAATACACGGTAATAATATTATGTCGGGATAATTGAATCCGTGCTAAAGCGCGTCTTGGCGTATTACACGGTTAGATCATGTACGCGGCGTACCGACACACACACACACTCGTCGTATGAGATCTCTCCGAGATTGCACATTATCATAAAATGTTATAAAATATTATTTAGTCTTATAACACGTCGAATAATAGAGTGGTTAGCTGTTATCGTTCTTACCGTATTGTTATTATATTTAACGCGTTTCGACGATTAAATATATTGTTTTTACTGCAATAATACGTATTTTAGAAGTCGGAAAATGCGGCGTCACACACAAACACGCGCTGCACACTATACTATTAAATATATAATATATATTATTATTGACACTCGCCGCCGCCTCGGTCTGACCGACGTTCCGATAAAGCATTTTATTATATTCACGCGCCAATCTCGGTCGTAACTCATCTGCGTTTTATATTATAATATCGTCGTTGAGATTTACTTGAGATGTCAAACGTTTTGTTAACAGTCGGTATAATTATTGATTATTTTATTGTTATTACCTATATTATAGTCACTGTGTTTAAACTTTTATTAAACATTTTTCGCTCGAGGCACATCGAATGACTATACACGCGCGTCTTACCGTCATAATTTATAACCATCGTATCGTATATATTTTTTTTTATGTTCGATTTACACGTATAGCGGTGTTATCAAAACACTGCTCACTTCTTAAACGGCTTTTAGTTTTTTAAACATTAAAATTTAAAATCCGACGATGGATAACTGTTTTAACGACACGGTGTTCACTCTCTTCTTCTGATTATTACTATTCGATTAGAATCTGATTTTTATCATCTCGTCAGTTCATCATAATAAAATAAGAACACTCAAATAACGCTATTACCCATGTACATTTTATACCATTTGATTGTACGCATTTTTTAATGCCGCGTTTATGTGTTACACGCTTAAATTGTATTAATACGGATTCCGTTATATTGCGTATAATCGTTGTAAGCTCAATAGATTAATAACAACTCTCGACGTAATCGTTTTTCAAAATAAAAAAAACCTTTTATCCAAATCATAATCTAACACGATGCGTATGTATAGATACAATATATTATATTATTCGACAGCTGGTATCAGTTATTATAACACGACCTGTCCATATTTTTACGATTTTCCAACAATCGCCCAATTAGTCAATAAATAGATAATAATACGTATTTATTATATTATGGTAATAGTGACAATAATAATAATAATAATAATAATATGTCACATTTAACGACCACGGTAGACGTCGTCGACGGATCTACGACAAACGTATTACACTGCTTGTGTTCGAGCAATCATGCATGTATTGCGGATTACGGCATGTATATTATACCTATATTTATTTACATAGGTGTTCGCGGTGGGTATAGTAATACTACTATTGTGTTTCGCTGTTGTTAGAATATCGACCGACTGTCTAATTATATGTGACGTCCGTTCCCAATAGATTATGCGGAATGCTTTATACATTATTATAAAACACGACAATATAATATAAATATTGGATATTATATTATGCATTGTAATGCCGTATTGAGAACACGATACACATAACAAAGGTACTTACGCAAACGCGAGTAAAACTGTCACAAACAAAACAAATTTAAACGTTGTTTACACGTAGAAATTATTTGGCATAACATTATCGTATAATTATCACTTAGGTATATTTTAGACGTACGCGGACCGGATGTTGACGTCTGAAAGTACTATATTTAATTTTAACTTTTTAACTTGACGTAGGTACTGCCTTTGTTTTTTTTTTTTTTTTAGTTCAATATGATTTAATTTAATGTAAACGTCCACTCCGCGCGTTTGAATATCGTCGTTTATACATAAATACGCGAGGTGGGACAATATTTCTTGGACATAGAAAAAAATATTATAAATATTGAATGAAAGGTTTTTATTTTGAATTATATTTTTTATCTTTTTTAATTAATCTGTTGACAGCCCCAATCGATTTATCATTGATCTCTCGTGAATAGTCCCGCGTATAGCTGTATAAGCAAAAATTACGCTTTGAAAATTATTGATGTGACACAAGTCGACAAAAGATATGTTTTATTATCAATTTTCTATACCTCGAGCTTAAATCATTCGTCAACTCGTTTAGGAAACTAATCGTACAACATCGATATTATTATTTTGTAAATTTCGGTTAACATTTTTCTAATAACAAACAAAAATGACGATTTTAAAAGTGTCTGTAACCTAACCCGGTGTGTATACCTATATAGCGTCTGCAGGTAAAAAAGAGAACGATACCAAACACAGAAAAAGTATAAATTGTATGTAGGTACCTACACGACCATTACACTTTTCACGAGATACATAATATAATAATATGTAAACGCGTGTTATAATGGTTGTATCGACGCGTGTAGTGATTTATATTAATTTATGTTAATTTGGCAGAAACAATTACACAAGTCGATCGGGAAAAAATAAAAACAAAATGAATCCGCGGCGGTGTGTCATTTCCAATGTAATGCAAACACACGTGTATAACTTAATTAAAATAATAGTAATAATAACGACGCGGCCGCTCGTTTGACTCGCCGAACCGGCTGCCGTGCGCGCGATACTATATACCATTTAGGTTCGTATCTCACGGTCGCCGGAAAAACTTAATTCCGCCTCCGGGCTATCGCACTGCGTATCTACGAGACACACACACGCCGACTTGGTAAAAGTATATATTGTGTATATAATTATATTACGTTTTATGTACGCGTAACGGACAGTCACCAAAGACCACCACCAATGGACGTGCCGAGCGATTCAGCCATAACGCCCAACCAGCGGGGCGACCGGTTTTAACGCATCGCGTCCCTATCGGAAGGTCTACGAGTTTCCCGGCGACATCCGCGATCCGTACATTATACCGATTAATAGGTTTATATACCACGAGTGGTATGTCGCGCGTATACGCCCGATTGGCGTTGAGAAAAAAACGATCGATGTGTGCGAAACAACGACTCGGGGCTGGGGGGTTTTGCGATGACTCACAAACGGTCGTGCGATTTCACGTCGGTACCACCGCGCGTTTCTCGTGGATTTCGTGCGGAAAATGATGTCGGAATCATCGTCGAGGAGCAAACGGCTGCCGATCGTCGAGGACCGTTCAAATCGAAATCACCCTGCTTTCGTACGATTACAATGTGTATAACCACTCACGATTTTTACGAAAATTCATCTCGACTTCAATACCTATAGAGGTATATTTGTTAATTGTTTACAGAGTTCTGACGGAAATGACGCGTTGGGTTAGGTTAAGTTTTAGGTTTTACCTCGTCTAAATTTGTACGAAATCGAAACACCAATATTGTACATACAATTTGTACGATTGCCATCCGCGGCAGGGTCGATGTGCTCAAAACGTTACACGCAACTATATATAAATTATGATATATAGGTACCTATTTAACTTAATAATATGCATTAGGTAATACTCGGTGCACTCGAGATTGTTTTGTAACGATTTTGCCCTATATATTGCGAGGACATTAAAATGTACCTACATATATCGTCACTCTTACTATAGGTAACGTGGTTGTACAATACACAATATAATAGGTTATATACGCACACGTTTCGCGGTCAAAACCGATAAGCGCACTTGTTGATATAATCATAATAATTAATAACAATATAATGATAACGACTTTTATTTCGTCTACGCTATAATAAACGTTTACACATAAATTATGAATACGATACGAATATTTTCATAACGACACCTGAGTGCAATGCCGTCGAACACTTCTCCCGGTAGCGCGACGTATAGCACGTCCGACGGCAGTGTACAGATAAAAATATTTTTTTTTCTGAAAAATAGTGCCATTTTCGTGTCTGAATTCTGCGAAAAACCCAATCGAATTCGCGTCTGCATTTTAATTCCATCAATTTCTATCAAAGTTACTTTATCAAAATTCAAAGTATATATTATTATACAAACGATTTATAGTTATACGTATTTACTGTATTATTATTATACAGCTCGGTGTCTCGGCCCTCGGTAGTTGTGTTATACCGTCGTAGACGTCAAACGTTAAACGATCGTATAAAATATGTTCAAAATACACGATTCCGAGTAATATTTTCATAGTTCAAACCTTCGATTACCATTACGATGTTCGGGTGTAGGCGAGGTATACTTCAAAAAAAACAATTTCCTAGTAGTACTTCGATATTTCCCCGCCGCGTGTCAATAATACGCACATTGGAAAGTCCTAAAGCGTAGTACGATACCATGAATATTATAATCTACCGTATTATACGCGTTCCGAGATATGGTCTTGGATATAGTTGATACGAGACAGTTGCGTCAATAAACGCAAAACGATTTACGAAACGAATAATAATAATATTATAATATATCAATATAATAACAATAAATCGAATTATGAGACAAACAGGCCACGGCGACACTCGACTGTGGCCACCTTATCGTCGTGATTGATTCTCGAATTACACTGCCACTCGTCGTATGATAATAATAATAATAATATCTAAAACTCCTTTTAAAGAGTGGAAACGGTTTTGAATAAAATAATATAGAATATTATATCTTTACACTTATGTGTGTGTGTGTGCGCGAGTCTAGTGTGGTTGCGTGATGTAAATATGGTATAATATGCGTTCGATCGTCTCGGTATTTATCGTCATCGCGCCGTTTGTCGTCCGATATAATAATACTAATTTATTATTATTATACATATTATATGTGTGTATTTATATGTAGGTTGTACACACAATCGATCGAAGTCGTAGAAATGTCCAACGTCGCGTAACACATAATCCGGGGCAAAAGCCAATAAAATGCAACGACAAGTATTCGGCTCATATATGATTACATTCGAAGGTTTTATTAATGCCTACGCGCACACACACATACGAGTGATATTATTTTATAGACGGTTTTTGTACTTTGTTTGGTTTTCAATAAAAAAATAATATAATACGTTAGTGTCTCCGAAACGGTTTGTCCGGCGGCAGTAGTATTTCCTGCTTCGACATTGTTGTCCGTACGAATGGGTCGTTTAGAATTTGGTGGACGAATAAATATTAAATATATTATATCGAAAGCGTAATTTCACTGCGACCAGACAGCACGCGCTGATATTATTATAAAACGACACTATATACGTAAAATATTGTAAGTTTTTTTCGATATAATAATATATTCATAGTATAGAACTGTAGAAGCACAAAAAACCCGAACGGACATCACAGTGTATCGATTAAAAAAAAAAAAAAAATTAACCAAGTACACAACACTACAACAGTCGTAATAATAGAAAAAATAATTGTGTTCGATGATTTAAATATTGATCGAACAGATTTAATTACCGTGTTTTGTTTAAACTTCGCGCCGTACGCGTGGGATACGCTAGGTACCTATACAGTATTAAACTCGTGTCGGCACGGACGCGATTAAATGAAAAAAAAAACCATTTGCCCTCGGATAATTAATGTAACGATTAGGTATCTCTGCTATAAAATTATACGTTCGTTTCTGAAAACAATATTAGAATCGTGCCACTCGGGGCGTTCGTTGAAGTGCCGGAAGAAAAAAATGTGCCTGTTATTTGTTTAAATAAATATTGTTATTATCTATCTAACATATTATATTATATAGGTACTGTTGTTTCAGGTACCTATATAGTACCTGTAGGTATATACGGACATCGTTTAGTGGAGGTGTCACAAACGAGTCACGTTAAAAAGTGCTATAAAAGTATTTATGCAATGGGTCTGATTAGGCGTCGCGGTATGCATAAATATTAAAAGTATAATATAGATACAAATCCCATGTCTATAATAGTATCATAATACGTTACATAATATATTATTATAAATATATGTATATACTATATCGGTTGATTATGGGTTTTGTAAATATCTACTCGTACATAGAAGTATGTGCTCTTCGTAAATATCTGCCGTAAGGCGGAGATTGACGATCATTCAAAGCCGAAGGTTATTTAAATTACTGGCGCATAATAACAATACATAGCCGGGAGCTGAAAACAACGAATTCACTGCCTATATAAACTTAAAACTAGTATAATATTAAAAGAACGCCACACCCGCATATTATGTTGTGGTCTTCATCTCATATAATTTTTTCGTTGGATGTATCGATATTATAAACGAACTACACAGCAAATTTATTTTCGGCAGTTCCTATTTAGTGTAATAGTATAACCTTTAATAACAGTGTATTAACCTATTATCATAACATACTTTGAGGTAAAAATATTATCTGTGTTTTTACTAGAGTTTTTTACGATATTTTATTATTTTTAAATTTTAATATTATATATTACTCGTAACTTGCTACAAAATTAAAATATCGTACAAAATCCAAATGAAAACATAGATAATATTATTATTATCTTTAAGTTTGATATTAGGTCAATGAATTGACTCTACCAAATCGAATTTCTCAATATGCATTTGTTATATCGTACGTCTGTAAGACGGAAGCCAATACACACCAAAGACGTCGGATCGACAGCGGTCGCTAATCGCTAAAATATTATATAAATATTATAAATATTCTTTTTAAATATTAAAAATAGGTATATTAATAAAAATTTTAAACTATCAAAGTCTACGTAGAATAAAATAATATTCGTACGAGGGGTTATAAATCGTTATTAACAAAAATAGTATGTCAGCGGATACTATAATAATACTACAAACTGTTATGCACGTATTTATACTTTATATAGTTTTCTATAATTTTCCAGAAAATTTAAATTCGAATGTGGAAAACAATTTCGAGCTCACTATATAATATGTCTTATGACCGCAAACGATCGTTACTAGCAGTGATAGCATTTTTGCGACAAGTTTATAAAAAGGCTTCGGTAAAAAAATAATAATAATAATAAACGTAATCGCCTTAATTCGGACACACACTTGTCATATCGACTATCGTCTTACTCGAATATCTGCCTTACCTACATAATAATATTATTATCATGTCTCTACACCCGCACACAATGTGATGGTATAATATATAATAATATTATGTGTACCTTCCTACTATATACTTATTACACCGTTACTGCATATTATACATAAGTCTACGTTGTTTCTAAACGGTAATTATTATACTGAACTATATGATGTACCGTTTATATTATATCGTTGTGTAATGCTCGTACGCCGTTGGTCGGGACTTCGGTTTCGCCGACACGTTTCAAGTGTGTTATAAAAGTTACAATATAAAACAGAATATTATACCTATATTTATATATTGTACTTGTATGATAATTTGTACAACTATCGCGTACACATTTTTTCGTTTTATTTATACTATGCTTATTGTGCATATAGGAATAATTATTTTCTTAGACATCGCAGGTCGATTTACAAATAAACACGTCGGGGAGGGTGTAATAAACTCATAAAAAGGGGGTAACTATGTCTTAAATAATTATTACTTATACGTAGATTAGGTTAACCCTCAGTGTATGAAGTTCGTCCAAAATTTTCCAACGACTGATTTCTAAACCCATTTTTCTGTTTTATACCGTGGTTTTTATATAATATTTCTCGACCGACGATTTGAAACACATACGGGACAGATCCGTGTAAATCTAAAGCAGGGCTTGAAAACGGTTTCAAAACCGATCTCAAAAACCGGTATAAACCGTTTTAAAATCGAAACCGAAACCATAATCAAAAACGAAATCGGAAAAAATTGGATACCGGTATTAAATTCAAAATCGAAACCAAAACCGAAATTTCTTATGACCGGTATTGAAAATCGAAATCGAAACCGAAATTATTTCAATCGGTTTCAAGCCCTTTAGATTCTAAAGACCATAATATATTTGCGGTGGTCTTACACACCGCCGCCAAACGTTAAACATCGCCAAGTCGACTTGTACAGTTGTGCGACATATCGTTATAATGATCTATCGTGTTTTTAAGTGTCTATTGTGCGCGTGTATGGTGGAAGAAAAACGAACTTGCAAAAGAATAAGAAAAAAAACAATTTAATAATATATACGCGCGCACATAACGAACGAGTGTATAATATTTTGTGTCTATGCGCGGGGCGTATATCATATATTATTATTATATTACTCCCGTCACATCGTCTTCGCGGTCGTCTCTCTCCCGCGCGTGTAGGTTTTCCAGGCAATAAACTCCGCGGCGGCGGCTATCGCCGGCCACGGGACGGTGGCGCCAGCCGTGCCCCGCTCGACGACTCTCGCGGCGGTGACGTCCGCGTGCGATGTCCGACCACGCAATTATCGCACACACACACACAAATCGTATTATCTCCTTATTTACATTAAAAAAAAAAAAAATCAAACGCATACTGCAGGTATACAATATACTATATCTTTAATTTTTATAACGTGTCATAATAATCGTAAAGATATAACGATAATATGATGGTCGTTGTATAAAACAGCCTTTGATAACTTTTGTGGGATAACGCGTATTGAACTACATAATTTATTGGACCTGACGTGTAAAAAAAAATCGTATTATTATTTCGTACGCGTTTTTTACCATTCGATCGAAATATAGCAGTATTATATTGATGAATCTAAACATGCGCGCGGGTACATTCAAAGATTAGGAAGTTAACGATAATAACTAATATTAGTTGATGAATTCAATACATTCATTAAGTTAAAAGTTCCATCAATTTAATTAGTTAATAGTTATGATATTTTAAAGTTAATATGAAAAAATATATAATTGACTTCACTCGTTCAAAAGATGTCAATCATTTTTTTTTTTTTTTTATTAGAACGCGGATAACACACAAAAAAATCTATAGATATATAAAATTATATATTATCAATAAACATTACATAAATTATAGTTTTAGATTATTTTTATTTAAAACTATGTAGGTATAAGTACGCGTAATAAAAGTATAAAACCATTAAAATAAAAGTAATTCAGCTGGTTAAGTTCTTATGTTAATGAAAAAATTTTAATTAATACAAGAAAATGACAACAAAACTGTCCGATCCGCATAACAATCGCACTGTCTAGAAGAAAACGGAGCTCAAACGAAGTAATCCATACAAGGTATATTTTTCCGGCTGTCGGCCCGGTGAACTGCAGCTGTTAACAATAGTAATACATATTATTATTATTATTATGTGTTAAGTTAATTTTTATGCGCACTCGTGGGTGCCTCTATACAATATAATATAATATCATCATGATTATAGTGTTACTGTATGATAATATAAACCGTCGTAAACTCGCACGCGCCCGCGTCAAAAGTAAAGAATCAACAACAATCGGCAGATAACGACTATAATAAAAATATAATATTATTGTAATACAGCGGTGTTAATGACAAAAATACCGTAATTTAGTGGCGACGACAATAATCGTATATTAAGATACGCGAGTTTACCCGGGTACGTTGATGATCGACAGCTCGGCGTCGGTGTGTCGGACGTTCGATAATCTACATATAATATAATATAATATACTTATCGTATTCAAGTATTTTATAATATATATAATATATTCATTCACATGACTTCACTCTCTTTCACCGTCCACAGCTGAAAAACTGTATTTATTCTTTATAACTTTATTGGTAGGTGTAATAGGTTTTCTATAATATGTATAAAGACTAGGAGGTCTCTTGTTGACCACGGATAGTTGATTTTTGATTCAGCGACCAGCGTTCGTCACATATGTCGCATAGGTGTGACTTGGATTTTTTTTTTTTGTTGTTGTTTACAAAATACTTAATTCGAAAGTATGAAAAATAACTATACTTCCAGTTATAAACGTCCGTCTGGTTTTAACAATATATATTTAATACACGAACAGTTCACAACGAAATCGCTAAACGCTCTCGCCAATCCCATTCAAAGGCGTTTCTCTTAGACATGCTGGTTCGTTTCAACAATGGATGATAATAATTATGATAATTACTCACCATATTGTTCGTTTTGTATATTTTGTCGTTATTCTTATTTTTATTTATTTATTTATTTTTTTTATTTTTTATTTTTTTTTTGTACCTAGTCAAGTGGTATTTCATGTAAACAAGTCAAAAAACTGTGTTTTTTGTTCTATTCAAACTAAAATAATGATTATGAAAAAAAACGTTAATTTAAATTTCCATTACTCCAAACCGGTTATAATTAATTTGCAGCCCAGAAATAAACACGGTTCACTTAACCTGCAGCACACCCTTTCGATACCGAAACTTTGAATGTGGTGCGTATAATACATTAATGACATTACACTATAAATAACAGATTTTAACGTCATGTGACGGGAAGACTCTCAAACAGTACCTATATGATACTCGTATTAATATTATTATTATTTTTTTTTTTTTTAATTAAAAATGTAATCCGATGCGCTATATTATTATTATGTCCGGGACTACGAACTAAATCCGTTCACATACGTTGTCGATACCTGACCTCCGCACGTATGCGGGGACAAACAGCTATTTCCCCTTCAAAGGATTATTAGTATAATATCTATGGGCCACTGCCGAATTATGTTTGTACAATCGAGTTCACGGTCCACAGACATAAAAGCAGTAGTCCATTGGGAAATTAACGGCCACTAGAACACGTATAATATATACATTTGACGTAGTTTGCCGTATAATGTATAAAATAATATTATTATCATCGTCGTGTCCTGAGAGATTCATATATCGGCTTAAATCTATGGTGCGTGAAGTATCTATATGATATATAATAATTATAGAAATACCGAGTGACCACCACAAAATAATATAATGCGCACCCACGGGATATGCAACGCGCCGTCCGGTTATGAAGTCCCGCGACGACTGTTAATTTATCGATATGAATGCACATTTTTTCCTTTCTCCGATCGCCACAATAATATTATCGTCAACATTCATACACGAGTCGTATCACAATATCGTATTGTGTGGCGACCAGTGGCCTTAAATCTAATATCATATAATACATATATTGTGCTCGCATTCCGTGTGTAAATCGACATAAATTATTGCGAGAAAAAAAATAGTGGCGTGAATAAAGTCGGGAGCAAAGGAGTACGAGTGAAAAAAATTGCGGTGCAGGTGCAACACACGAATTCCAAAAACAAAATAAGGACACTCGCAGCTCGGCGACCATATTATATCCAGCAGCGGCAATCGACGGACATCACACAACTCTTATAGGCGTCCGACCGTGACGACGATGTCGCGGCGGTAACGGCGGTAAGGGAATTGTGACCGGCTTGGTGGGGAGGGTGAGGTCGACACGGACAGGGACACTTTATTCGGAATATATAATTATTTATGTACACTCTTATATTATATTATGTATTATTATCATACGAAATTCGGTCCATTGTCCGTAAATATTGCGTCGGCGGTATAGAACACAATCACGAGTCGTGCGGAGCGAGTGCCGTTCGGAAAGGTGGAAAACACAACAAAAAAAAGCAAAACGCCATATTGGACGACGTGAAAACGGTAGTCGACTTTATTATTATAAATATATTTATATATTATTGTTATATTATTACAATAATACGCGGCGGCGTGGTCGACTGCTGCTGCAGTGCTCAGGTATCGCGTGCACGGAATCGAAAATAATAATATTATTTATACGTTCACGGTTGTTATTACTATTATTATTATAACGTTTATACGGGAGGTGTATCGTAGCCGTTTCGAAGACCGTGTTGCACACGAAGACACGAGAGCTGTGTTCGGTGTCGGTCGAAAAGATCGGGAGCGGGAGCGCGCGCACGCGCGTGCATAATAATATATAGTTTGATTGATCACGATTTATTAGCCCGTACGGTTCGCGGCAATAATAATTGAAAATCATTAAGACACCGTAATAGGTTATTATTATTATAAACACATGTTTCGGTATTTTTTCTCTCCGTCTCTCGCTCTCTATCTCTCTCTCTCTCTCTCTCTCACTGCCTCTCTCATCTGGTCCGCCGCCGCCGCCGCCATCGGCCGTCCGCGGTTGACAGACTCGTTTTCATCGATACGTTATTAATCCGACGAACGCGAACCGATCATTATCTCTTTCGCTCTCCGGCAGGCTCGCCGCTCTCGGCCGCGGTTCGAAAAAAAAAACGGAAAGAAGAGGAGAAAAAAACGACGACAACGACGACGACGACCGTCCAAAATCCAAAACACAATACATTATAATACGTACACGTAATAAACGTCTTGTACGATACGGGTAAGATACATGCGCGTTAAAAAAAAAAAAAAAAATATTATTACACTTTTGACCGGCTCGCTGCAGTGCACGTGGCTGGCGCATGTGCTCGCGCGTCGTTTATACCTTGTAAGTATACCGTAATATAAGTCATAACACATTATAATATATACGCGTGTATGGATACGACACGAGCACGCATTACACATTATACCTGTGTAGTATACGTTATAATAATATGTATACGAATTCGAATCGCGCCGGCCCGTAAGAGCGCTGCTGTATTATTAACTCGACGACAAGCTTTCATTTCACACCGTGTTAAAGCATTTTATAATGGATCTATCAGAGTAGATTAAAAACCTGTTGTAGCGCCGCCGCCGCAGTTCTTTATCGATTCCCATAATCTCTCGAGCACCGCGGTTCCTTCTCCGTCTACGTTCACATCTCCTTCGTCGTCTTGTTCTTCTTCTCCTCTTCCGATCCCCCGTTTGGTATATCGATTTTTTTAAACGTTTATATATATATATATATTTTTTCATTTAGTACAGGTAGTTTTCATTATCGACACACTCCGAACGGTTTACGGCGACGGTGCCGGGTCAGGGGGTACGTGGCGGCGACCCGCGGGGGAACCCGTTGAACCGATATTAATTATGTTTGTGTCATAAATTCACGTGGTATAGGTATAATACACCTAATATAATATTATTATTATAATGTTATGTGCGCGTCGAGAGGAATGCGAGCCGCGGCGTGATAATTCTGACAGGGAAACGTAGCTATATAGGTACCCGGACGACAACTACCTACATAACGAGCGTATGCCTAATGTAAAATATTATTACGCTATCGCAATCGACCGCATGTCGAATTTTCGGGCGAAATTGTGTACACATGGTGTGTCGGTGTCCAGAGATTGCAAATCCAAACAGCAGTACCTAACGTAATAAATTGTGGTGCAGGCGTTAGCCGTTTCCGCGGACCCGGGTTACTCGTATTGTAGTCGAATCAAGTACCTATATAACATATATTACAATAACGTAATAATTAATAAATTACCAATAATTTTATCTGCTGTAGTGCTACTACATAACAAAAACCAGTTTCGCAGTGGCCCGTGATCGATCGGACTTCTTGCACAACAGTTTTCAATGCGCCCCTTTAAGTACATTTATACGTATAAGGCCCCAATACAAATTAAAAGGTTCATGCTTTTCGATTAGTCACATCCTATATGGTTGGTTAAAGCAGACCGCACTTGATCAGTGTTTGAAAATACGATCTGATTTCATAGTTTAACTAGTTTAAGTATACTATGAAAAAGTTGAAAAGTTTCTTACGTGTACCGATTTGGCGGTAACATATGATACACGTAATACGTGGAAATGGCTGTGCGCGAAACGTCAGCTCGTTGTTCGTGTGGTTATCGGGAATTTGCTAACAAGCGTGAAGCATATTATTTTCGCGGTTCAGTGGCAGTCGCCTGCACGTGATCCGCTTGGCTTCGTCATTTTTTTTTTTTTTTTTTGATTTGTTATATTTTCTTAATCGGCCTCACACATGCATCCTATTACTATACCGCACACGATTATAATTTTTACTCGGTAGTTTCAGACCGTAAAAACGATTTACGCTCGCGGCGTGCGCTCCTTGTTTTCGATTATGAAATACGTACGTGATTGTGTGTGTGTAGATTTAGGTTTATGCTAGTCTTTCGCGGACTAAATCATAACAACGACCACCCGAACGGACGATAATATTATAATATCTGATATCGACGTACAACACTTACACGTACATACAATACTATAACCGTAGAGCCGTGTTCATAAATGCCCCCCCCCACATAATTTATGTAAAGTGTTGTACCTACGTATTTCATTTATGATTCAGAAATATTGATTTCAATACTTTTTAGAAAAATATTTTCGACTCATGCAATTACAGTATTCTGTATTCTATAACAATTGACCAGCTATTTCACAACATTTAATATTAGGTAAATATAATATTATAATAACGATTAAAATGAACATAAAAGATGCCTATAGGTAGTTTTTTTTAAATATTGCAAGGTATTTCATAATGTCTATCAGGATAATTTATAAAAAAATAAAAATAACAATAATATCTATCATAAATAATATAATTTTTAACTGTGAATTAATTATTTAATTTATTTTATTGGTCTGAAATAAACGTTGGATGCATATAAGCTATACAGCTATAAGTTATGTACTTACAAGTTTTTTTTTAATAATGTTATATATTATGTAGTTTTAATAATACTAATAAATTTAGATTAGCATTTATTATTTTATTAACTAGATATTTGGCCGCGGCTTTAGATATAATAATATTTTATTATCTCTCATCACAATACATAGAGTAAATG
Organism: Aphis gossypii; assembly: GCF_020184175.1. Taxonomy (NCBI): domain Eukaryota; kingdom Metazoa; phylum Arthropoda; class Insecta; order Hemiptera; family Aphididae; genus Aphis; species Aphis gossypii. The sequence continues at coordinate 23,060,492 of NC_065533.1, forward strand.
ACGGGAATGGGGTTCGCAAAAACATCGTAATTTATTTTTTGTTTTCGTGATTATTTTTTATAGATATTTGTATCGTTGTATTTTTTTTTCAATGAGGAAGTCATTGCGCACCACAAGCGGTACTGGTTGATCACTTTGATATTTTATTCATTATTTATTCTGTTTGGCCACTGCAATATTTGTAACGATTTTTTACGGTTCTATCAGTATATATAATATTATTATTTTCCTACACATTGGCTGCGTTTCAAAATATTAATAGTTTTTTAATGTATATATAATATGGTATTATTATATATATATATATATATAAATATATACGTCGGGGAATACACACGAATAATTTATTGTAATTTAAATAGAATTAAAACCAGCATAGCACCTAAATAACCTAATATACGTACACAGACCGAATATTTTTTACATTTTTTGTTGTTTTCTGCGACATATAATTATGCTGCAACTGTAGTAATGAATTTATCTATCACAACATAAAAACGTATCGAAAAAAAATATCATTTCAAGGCGGCGCATTACATAGTTGTAGGTATGTACACGTGGACTTTTATAATTTATATGGATGTGAGGTTACAATCAAACCACGTGAAAACGCTAATTTACCGTCGATAAACACGCATGTAATCGCTTAATTAGGACGAGAAGACACGCGAGCTCAATAAATTATTATTTATTTGTAAACGAATAGTTTTTGGGTTTTTTATTGTGTCTTCCGGTGTATCGTGTTAAGCGTTAGACACCAATAGTTATTATATTATACGTAAATATTTCATACGATTTCAACGTTTTATTGATGTAATTATTCTATTTTTACAGACGTTCTATACAGCGTATTATAAAATGTTTATATTTTATCTGACATTGTGATCGAATTTAAAAACTTTAAATTTAATTTAATTTAAATGTTTAAACTAATTTTAGGGTGTTTTTGTATTAACTTTGTATAATAATTAATAAGTGAACAATTTAGTAAGAAAATCAAAAATGTTTCAATTGAGAAAAATGATTTCGTCTATTACAATAGACGATATTATAATGATCTAGTTTTTGTGTAAGTGCATCAAGATGCGAAACATTTTGATGATATTAATGTCCTAGATCTGGTCCCTACTCCCTATTTTTATAGTCTTTAAACGTATTAAGTTTTTGTAATTTCTAGACTGTTAAAATAACTACGTTGTAGGTATTACAAATATAGTTAATGAGTCTGCGACGATTGGTTTGATGGAGTGTAGTTAATTCTGTGTCGTCCATCGTATGCGGAATTTAGATGATAGATTAGGTATTATTATTAAGTTAGTATTATAGCTGAATAGTCAAAAAACGGTATATCTATTAATTCTCAATGAATTGTGGGTTAAAAAACCCAATACAATAGTAATAAAAATTATGCTAAACGCTGGCGCCATCCGGGCCGAAAAACGCACTTGACGGACAGAGTGGAATGGGTGTCGAGGTGTCCGTCGGTGAACATAATAATAATAATATATAATATTATATTGTACCAGAGACCGCCGTGGGAAGTCTCGGCTGCCGAAAAACGAAACTCAAACGATAAATCAGGTGGTTTTTTTTCTCTTAGATTTTTTGTTTCTTTTCGCCATATGTCCCCCGTGAGACTATATGTATACGTATTATTCGATTGTTCGAACGGCGTTAGCATTACACTCACACACACACATACATAGGTCACATAGGTGCCGTTTACGCGTATAATATTATTATATTCTGATGTGTGTGTGAGTGTGTATAATAACACAATGCGCGTATTGTATTAATATATATATATACATATAAACGTATTACGCCCATAATAATAATATAATACGTACGACAACCGTTTGCGCGAGTAAAAAATATTTCGAATCCCACACGCGTTTATCCTATTCGCGCCGGTATGTGTGTATTATAATATGTAAAAACCTAAAACGGCCTCGAGCTTTCGGCTATCGAATATTTTAATCGATTTCTACGACGACGTTCATTATAAATAACATCGCGTACCAGCTGTAGTTGTCTGCAGTATATTTATTTTTCGTGCCTAATTCATTATAAATATATAATAATACGTTTGTATTATACACATCGCACATGGTCGACTTCTATACAATATCAATATCTAGACGAGGAAAATCACTAAAAAAAAAAGACTGCAACAGTATATAGAAAGAGGTTTTTTTTATTAGTAGCACCGACCGTTTAGTGCCTACCGAATAAAAGCAATACGAATAATCGTATTGTGAAGAAGCATTATCTTACTCGTCATACGTATTATTATAATATTATATCCAACGTTAAAACCGCCTCGCGAACACATTTTATTACCTAAACATTTTATACGTAATTATAGTATAATATACTACATATTGTGTACTGATTATTTTATAAGGTAGTAAACCCGTTTGTACACCTATGGTCATTAAGTGACAAGTGATTTTAATAAATCAAGTGACGTATTATTCATATGTTTTAATATTTTCACTTTTACATAAATTTCATGATGATTTATTTCATTAAAACTGTTTGCGTATAATGAGTTATTAAATAACAACCGGTTTCTATTCTAAATTTTTGTCACGCGGTAATAAGCAACGCGTCGTGGCGATTTTGTTATTTTCTCGTGGCTATATTTTAGATTCTGAGCGGAAGGATGAACATATTTTTAGTTAATCGCGGAGAACTAGTCTCTATTGAACACAACGATTCGATAGTATTATATTGGTAGGTAATACAGGCAGCACATCCGAAGCATTAAAATATATTGCGGAATAATAATTGAATAATAAATTTTACTCCTACTACTACTACTACAATCGAATCCAGTAAAGAACTGATGGGTGTACGTGTGCGTCGAATATAATAAAAACGTGATTAAAAAAAAAAAAAAAAAAGAATAGGTAAAGAAATTTCCTCCCCGTATTCGCCTAAAGTCTAAACGCATGCCAAATGAATTCACATCAAGTCGTTTATGGTGCATGTTTTGCCTAAACGAAACGCCGGCGAAATTGTTGGTGCGTCTATACGGAACTGTACCAAGGGATTTCGATCGATTTCGCATCGAAATGTATATAATTGATAACGATTATATGATTTAATACAAAATCAATAATAATATTTAATATTTTTTTAATGTTGTTATAAGGTATTGTGTAATACTTGTATAATATACGTACATCACGATCCACTATCAAGTATCAACCACTGACGTTTTATTAATTAGTTTTATTTTTCGTTTCAGGTTAACAAAAATAATCCAGAGTGCTTTCGTTCTATTAATGGTGAGTAGCGCACGTTTTGTTTTTTTTTATCGTAGTTACATCGTTATAATATGTATAAGTATATATATTCATATAATAGTTAATAATCCTATGACGTGATATAACAATTTATTATTACGTCAAAATTAAATTAGAAAACTAATTACGGGTATTTGACGTTAGTCAAGTATTGGGTTAGGCATTGGATTAACTTGATCTACTGTTTAATACACTTATACACCATAAAACTGTTCAATATGCACACGTTTATTACGTATGTATTAAAATTTGTAAAAATATAAATTAAGAACCAAAACATTTGTAAGAATATACCTATATATTTTCTAGATACAATTTAAAATATATTAATATTCAATAATACTACTACGAATAATAAACTTTTTAATTATTCGTTATTATATATATATCTTAATATATATAAATCTCGTGTCACAATGTTTGTCCTCAATGGACTCCTAAACCACTTAACCGATTTTGATGAAATTTTTTACAACGCGTGTAATTTGGTCCAACTTAAAAGATAGGATAGTTTTTTTTTCAATATTTATTATTAATAATATGTGCTCAAACAGGAATATTGAGATTTACGATAGAAATTTTTGTTTATAAATGGTTGCTATGGGGGTTATAAGATTTGAGAATAATATTTATTATTTGTGGTTGCTATGGTAATATATAAAATTAATATAATGATTACGGATTTTGATAAAATTTGGTAACCATTTAATAATATGGTCCAACTTAAAAAATAGAATAGTTTTTTTTTCAATATTTATTATTAATAATATGTGGCGAGCGCCGATAATATTCTGGAACTGATGATTCGTTGTCACAGTAAATTTCAAATTCACAGCAATAGACTAACATAACAAGTTATACTAAGTTTTATTGTTTTACCAACAGGCAACAATACAAAAACCACGAGATGGCACATTATTGTATTTTACCCACTGTAGTAAAAAAAAAATGACATAACTTTGAAACTTAAGTGTTAGAAATTATAAACTTCTTATACACATCTCGCGGGGTCCGCAATCCACTACGTGTGGATTGCCTACATGATATTATACTGCTCTCATAATCATAAGAGTCTCACGGCAACGGTAAGCAGAATGACTATAATATTATGACTTGAGTAACTCACTGACTGATAAACGTAGAGCCTGAACAATGATAGATCGATGCTTACAATTTACACGGTACATTCGTAAAATCGTATCACAAATTTAGTGTGTAATAAGAAAGCATTTTACAAAATTTGTATATTAAAGTGGTGCTTTCACAAGATTTTTGAGAATCAAAACAGTCAATGAAAATGTCTAAGTTTTGAACACCGTTAAACCGAATAGTAAATAACAAATTAATCAAAATTCGAATCATATTATATAGAATTTGCATTTTTAACGGGCAACGAAGTGCACGGGGTCAGCTAGATGACTATAATAATATTATATAACTATATTATATAGTTATAATATAATTATATAATATATATATATTGATTTAATACATACTTAAATAGTGTTCTATTTAAATCAATAAAAACAATATGTAATATTATTGATAAATCTTTATATTTATTTTTATTAATATTGTATAGAGTACTATATCTCTACAGTACTAAAACGTAAACCAGAGGTGTGAAATGGCAAGAATCCGACCGACATAAAATTTTCTGCCGTCACTAAGGCGCAACACGAATATAATATATTTTTTTTTTTGTTATTATTTTTTTTATACATTTTGACATAGCAACCGGTTGCTATAACAACCAGTTGCTATTAACAATCACCGTCTCGACTGGTAACATTCTCGGTGTCGCACAAATTAACAGAATGACCCCCAGCCATAAGACATATACCTGTCAAAAATACATAAAGATTTATCCTCCGTCTGTCCCCACACAGACTTATGCTTTTTTTCTATTGGTATTTTAATTAATAGTACTATAGATAACAATGATATTATAATAATTTATTTCTAGAAAAAATATCAAATATCATTCACTTAAATATTAAAAATCAACATTTATTGGAAAAAATACTCATTGAGCTAAAAGTAATCACAACCACTAGACATTTTCCAACAAAAAAAACAATAATAAATTATTAAATGATAAACCATAAGAATAATTAAAAAAAAAATTATAAAATAATGGGTAACGTGAAAAATAAATTATAATGCACATTTTGTTAGTATTTGCTCTAATCGCAGTTACAACAAATTTTGATTGAACTTCATTCCATCTATTAATAGTAACATTATTGTTGTGATGCATCATCTACATTAATAGTATCTATTTACATACATACAAAAAGAAATCACGTCGATGTTGTTTTTCTATAATATCGTTGTTTATAATATTTCTGGAACTCGAGTAGGTACATGATAGTACAATTTACATGCACTAATAATGCACGTACGCTTTGTATGGTAAAATATATATTAAAACCAAGACGACATATCATTATATTGTAGTTACGTTGTAGCTATTACGTAGTTGTCGCGTTCAATTGACGGACATAATTTCGATTAACGTAAATTAGTATCGATTGATGAAGAATGCTTTTTAACTGCGGCCAAATGTCAAACGATGGGTAGTATATCAGCCGTAAGTTTTCACCGACCAGATATTATTATTTATTAAAGTACCTGACAGTAGAAACTGATCAACGGCCATCCGCTTTATGTCGTCAATAGCTTGATTGACAATTTTGAATACTTATTATTATTTTAATGTTTTGATAATCAACCTGTTGAGCATATGTATAGCCGTGTAGATACACAATATGTATATGTTATATGCGCCAGACGACTTCTCAAATTTAATCTGTCAATACTGTGCATATGTTTTCTGGTTTCTAAAATATATTATTGACATTTGAAATACGATACCCATTAGCAGTTTTATTTTTTATTATTTTTTTTTTTATCAAGCGCACGGCAATAAAAATAGCCGACACCTACAATTGTATACTATATATTATACATATTATCTTATACCTGCCACGGAGTCTATGCAAATGAACGACACGCATCTATTATGTTATTATATATTTTATCGGTTAAAATAATTAAAACGAACCGGAAATATAGTATACATTACAATAAATCGCGACTGTCGCTATGGTCCAATAATAATTAAATGTTTGTTTATCCGATCGGAAATATTCTCGAATAAGTACTTTCTGCGTGTATACACAGTCGTAAAAACAAACATAAATCGTTATTAATGGTGTCGGGCGTTAAATTATTATTTTTTTTTTCTAAAAATTGTTATCGTACAGTTTGGATGACTAGAAAACCGTTTTTATTATAGACTGGGCCGAAACGAATTCAATGCGTGTAGATATATAGAGATTCATTTCAAAAACCAGTTTAATATCGGTGCCGATTGGCCGAGTTCACACATTTGATCATATTTATACCATTATTAGTGCCACTAGTTAAACTACCATGTAGTTTTATGTAGTTTTTTTTCTACACTTTCGGAACCTATAATCTTTTCTAAATTAAACGAACACGAAGAATTTCAAGTATATCGTGTAAATTTACACACTATATAATATAATATATTACTATTAAACATCGGACAAGCGTTTAGACATATTTTCGAGTGCTAGAAAACGTCTGATGGTTCCGAAAAAAAAAACATTTTTACGACATAGCGTCATACATTATACGCACTCTACAGGACGTCATCGTTGATATCGGCCCCCATGCATATAGTAAAAAAAAATCTTATTCGGTTGCGCATACAATGTCGATAAAAAATATTATAATACATAATATAGTGACGTGGTGGCGATCGATAATTCACGTTAATACGTCCGGTCGCTATTACGACGGGCCGCACTTTGTTTATCCGCATCACGATAATATACAATAATATAATGTGTATAGAAAAATAATAAAATTATGTAAATAATCGTAAAAAGCGGAGTTTCGAAGAAGTAAAAACGACGTAACGTGCGACTAACACGATACAGTATAAGCGTATAATATGATGTATATCTACACTTAAATGGCCGGTAAACCCGATGAGTAATATATTGAACGATAATTTTCCCGCCGTGTGAATTTTTTATACGCCGAAAAATCGGACGCACGCGCGTCCAGTTAAGCGCCCCGCCGACGTCGTCATAAAAGTAAATAGATAATAAACATTTGGAGAAATAACGAGAATGGAAAGCAAAATAATAAAAAAAAAAAAAAAAATCATCTTGACGGGACCTCATTATCGGGTAATAAATGCGAACACTATTGCGACAGGCCACGTTTAGGTGTTGCAGACCGCCCTCACTGCCGCGCTTTATAGGTGTGAGAACGGAGAACTCTGCGAGAAAAAAAGAAATCCTATGTTGGAAGCCGCCAGACGCTTCTTTCTCGGCGCGCAATATAAGCAATCAATAAACACTCGTTTTATTTATTTATTTATTTATTTTTAATACCTATTACCCGCCGTATATTGTGTATAGGTAGGCATGTCTTTCGTTAATGGTTCTCTAAAAACTCGCGTTTTTACGATAGTTACTATATTGGGTCGGTGATGCGTTGTACTTCATAGTGTAATAAATATTAATATATATTATCATTTATCATTATTGCGCGGTGGTCGTCTACTCGAAGAGGTATATTATATGATGTATTATCCGGCGGGCGGTTTCGCACCATCACACGTCGTGTACGCCACGACTGCCGAAACGATGAAAACGTAATGAGCCGTTTTCAAAGTTTCAAATGAATCGCTCGGTTTTACGACTCGCGTACAGTTTGTACTAGAAAGTTGTCTTCGGTGACTTTTATAGAGTCATTATATTATACCGTACTTAACGTAGACGACCTAAACAACTTAACCTGACCCCCCCCCCCTTCGGTTTAAAAGTCCCTAAAAAAATTTCTTTTAATAGATTTCAATCGTACTGTTATATTATTAATAAGTAATTAATAAATCCTATCGCCAATCGTGCTCGCTCTGTGAAGGATACGATTTAGGCCTATTGGACTGCTGGTACAGCGGCGTTTCTGTTCCGAACAACGGTGTTTGCGGGACGACGAAATTCCGTCAACTTAACAGGAAATCTGTTGAGGAAAAACTCATATTTGGAGGTATGTTTTCCGTAATATTTATTACGAGGCGTACACGTGTACCGCAACGTGTTCTTGATAATAAGTCGTCGAATCAAATGTAATATCATCGTGTTTTGAAACATTTAAGTGTTAATCGGCCACAAAAATCTAGCTCTGGCGCCCTGGAAATCGATAGGTACGCGTTTATTAATATTATTGTAATACGTATATTCTCTTTCCGATTACCATCGTCTTTATTACGAATGTACATTAAATTAATATTAATATTATATTAGAATGCCGTTGTGGTTCGAACCACGTGCGGCTAGTGATCGGCTATATTTTTGATAATAAACGTAATTGTTATTATAGAATCGACGCCTATAAATATTCAATCAATTCTTTATAGGCGGCCTTAAAAAAAAAAAATCGAGGTCTATCATTGTGCCCGTTAATATAATAATGTATCGAATAACAATCGACAATAATTTCTATACACAATTTATTATGTCAATCAATTTCGAATGGCGTTTATATGTTATACGTTCTATTACAATTGATTAAACATTATGTCGTTTAAAACAACAATACCGTATATACTACGTTTTATCAAATTAATACTCAAATCCAATTAGAAAAAACCTTCACGTACGCCTTCAACTCAATATTCGTTTAATTACTATACAATTACTGCTGATTATGTATCAATTACTTTATATACATATTATTATTATTTATATAAAATATAAATACATATTGCACGGTGCGTACATATATTAATTATATAATTTAAAAAATATATAAAATACGTGTAATGATTTACATTTTTATGTGTATATAATATATATATGGATTATTATGTGGACATATGTGGTTTTATATATATATATATTCTACAGCATTATGATTTTTAAAATAATAGTTTTAATGTTTTTTTTTTTTTTGCATTTAATTATTGTGAAAATAATGTTTTATTGGTTTTTTCTTCGTTTTAAAACATACATCAAATTGTTTAAAAGTCAAAATTAGCATTTTGGAAATCGATCTATCGAAAAATCCGGTCTCCTCTCCTCCCGCTAAAAAAAACCACCATTAATGTTTTGTATAATATTCACCTATTAGAAACGAATCCGGACCAGAAGATCGACAATACCGGAAACTATAATTTTACTATTCAGAAAGGTCAGATGTTAATTTTTTTATAATAATATGTATATCTGACGTATTATAATATACTTATGGGGAAAAAGACAAAATGAGTTTTTTCCATTTGACTATCGTGTATAACCCATATGATATACGACTTAGAACGTGGTTTCACGAGATAAATGTTTTTCGAACAAATATAATCAATTATAATATAGTAAGTCGGATTTAGATATGCACACCTATTTCTTCCATACCGACTATGCATAATTATGTTTACGACTGCAACGTGCATTGTTTCTACACCACACTGCATTTACACGCCCATATATATATATATATATATATTAGATATTATTATTATAATCCCAGGTGTGTTTTATTGTCAAAGATTATTATCATCATTATCTTTATAAATATGAGTGGTATTTCAGGATTCTCGATAAACGGTACGACATTATATTTTCCCCACACCGCATGTATGTCACCACATCAAACGGATAACGCAAATATATTATGATTATGTGGCAAGGACGCAAAATGTTCGATTGCAATTATTATAATTTTATTAAAAAATGTATTTCAGAATTTTGAAATACTTTGATCATGCATTTAACCAAACTCGATCTTCACTATTCGATTTATCACTACAGTGATAAATTCATGCTCGCCGACAACTTATAAAACAAATTATAAATAATAAGTAGGTAGTAACCTGCATAATGTTAGTATTGTGTTTATGTTAGTATATTGTAACGAATATAGATAATATATCTATTATTAGAGCGCGGATTTCTATGCAATTAATTATATTAAAATAAGCCCTTAAAATAGAAAAATATCAAAATTTTTCAAAAAAATGCATTAAAAAAGTTATAATAGAAGTTATTAATAGTTATAATAAAAAGTTTTATGTCATGAAACAAATGTTGTGCTCACCTAGCATAACATATGATTAACCAAAATCTGACAACGTTGTACACAATATATATTTTTTTTATCGTGCTCAATCGGGTATCACCCGTGACAGTAAATCAATTTTTAAACATAATTTTTACTAGCTGCGCTCAGTACCGAATATTCCAGCGTTCATGAACAGAACGTTCTACTGATTTCTTGGAACGGTATCGTATAAGAATTATAATTTATTGTTCATAATACCTACAACAGTATTATATCGACGTCTCCTCTCGATCGGTCTAAGATATAAGCAACGAGCGACTTGCACACATTATCAGGATTTTTTTTCAAAAATTTTTCTTCTTCGCGTTTTTTTGCTCACCGTTTTATTATATTTAAATACTTCTTCAACAATTGTGAAGTTGCGCAATAGGAAAATATAATAATAGTAGTATAGGATTTTTAGTCGTTTGGAGATTTAAACACTACAAACGCGAATAAATATTGTTTGTAATTGAAAACGTGTAGCACACCAGTTGCATTGTTTCATTGTGTTTTCGAGTTTATTCCGAGTGAATTATTTCTCTACCTCAAGGTTCGTTCGCCTTGTTAAGATAGAAACAAACATACTTTCGTACTATTCTTATTATTAATAATATTATAAAGGTGTATATATTATTTTAATAACACTCACGACTCCCCATCGGGATATCACACACACACACACACACATATATATATTATATATAGCTATACACCATACATGTATTATACTTAAGTGCATATGATAATACGAGTATGTGAACGCGATGATTGTTATTATAGTATATTACGAGGATGAATTAATAATAATGATAATGAAAACAATAAAATTAATACTCAATAAATTAAATAATAATCGGACACAATTGATTCACAAAAATTTCCATCGCAAAAAAAAAACTAAAACTTATTTTTACCGATTTAAACCCTTTAAAATCCCTTAATATAAAAAAATAATGAAATATATAATATTATCGCATGTATAAAGTCATAAGGAGTAATATTATTATGATTTTTCTATCAGTCGATATATTCGTGATTTTAGTTTTTTTATAAATAAGCCGCGAAATATAATATATGCATACTATACTTATATAATTTATAAGTAGTAGGTACAATGATATTCTATAAATAATTATTGTGTCTAAAATTTTCGTTTAGTATTTTTATCCCAACTTTTTACATAAATCTTGTCTATACAACAATTAGTCTTTAATCTTTACAATAATGTTGATATTAAATTTCAAAGGTACCATACACATCTCGTTGGTATTATTTTATGTCTGTCGACGTGAGTAATAGCAGAATATTGATTTCGTTTACCACAAAGTCGAGGAGTGGAGAAGCATACAATGTCGTAATCTGTTATTGATGAGTTATTACCGATGTTATAAACTATAGTTAATATATATTTATATATTATAAACGGAATGTGTCGTAACAACGTTCGCGGGAAATGGAATTGCATTTCCGTCCGTTCTTATGACGCGTTTCATTTCCACAAAACCCACCGAGCTGCACTTTAAAAACTGTACAGAATAATAACCATAATCCGTATCACGTACGGGATCACGATTTATCACGTAATGCATACTGTTATGTTGCCGCAGTCGGGTGTGGATTATCGCGCTTGTCGAGAAATATAAATCTGTGCCCCACGTCATAATATTATTATACTTTACACGATGTATACATGGATATGCGCCACGCGGTTATATATTACACGTTGTTATACATGTAATAGCGTCCGATATGGAGACGACGACGATGTTGAAAAGTAATTATTAGTACGTCGCGACGCCGCCGAGCACGTGAAGACGAAAAACGAAACGATACGCATCCCGGACACAAACGAGGCAGCGAAAAAAACTATAATATAGCGAGAGTGAGACGGAGAGAGAGAAAAAACTGTACCCAATTTAAATCGAGTTTTTTTTCCAAAGTGAAAATCCGTTGTTTTAATTACGAGAAAATTTTCGAAACGCCTACCCCTCCCACCGTCGTTCCCGCGTCTCACGCCCTCGTCGTCCGGATCGGATCGTATATCACACCCGCCGCAATCTCTCTTTGCCGCAGCATCCGCCGCCGCCGCCGCTGTTTATCGTTTGCACGCGCGCGCGTTCGCACCGAGGAGGTGTCCGTTTGTCGGGACCGAAATTCCGTTCGTACTAGGTATATCATATTGACCTACCTATCTCGCGGCACTGTTATATAATAATATATAGTAATTAACCCGTCCGACCCGAAAACGAATATTATACGACCAGTGCACGCGCGCGCTGTGTGCGCGTATTAAGTACGTACCTACGTAGATGTGCTTGGTTTTCGACAAAATTACGTTTTTTAATAAACACATTTTTTTAACGAGGTGTACCGGCATACCGTGGTATAACATTACCGCGTTACTGCGATTGATGTAGGTATATAATAATATAATATATTCAATACGGGCGCTTATTGCTAGGCGTCATCGCGTTCAATCATATATTATAATTATAATAACAGAATTAAACGTATAGGCAAGAGTTTTTTCCTTAGTTTTTTAAAATATAATATTCTTACATTATTGAAATTTCCACACGTCAACTTTATATAATATATAACAATATAGCCAGTGTAATAATTCTGATAATAATATTTTCCCGTCGTATTATAGTATATAACGATATAAACCTCTGCACTGACGGCGTTTGAGAAAGGGGCGTTCGGGAGGCGGACGTCTCCGAGCTTTTCATGGCCGATGTGACTGTTATTACTGCCTCCTACTTTTTTCGTTTCCGAACACGCGTAAATGACGTTTTTCAAGGGTGGTGTAGTCGTGTTGTAATTCGTCAAATTAACGTCACTGATATAAAATATTACATTAAATAACTACGTATAGTAGCTGGTGTTTACGTTCTATTATATGTATATATTAAAGCGTACACACAACAGTACAGGTGTTTTTAATAGAATTTGTATACCGCACACTTTTGATCAGTCGATCTTGCGGTGGTGGAGAGGAAGAATTTTTATAAATGCTTTTTGGAAAATTTGAACGTTATTACGACTACATGCTTAATTTACCGGTGAATTTCATATCGTACACTAAAATATAGAAGTATAGAAACTGTTAAACGAAAAACTGATACAAATAAATAGTTCTGCATTAGTAATATAATTTTATCTAAATATATAAACGCTGGGCGGTCATATAAAAAAACAGTTACGACGTAACTTCGCGATTGCAGTTGTTATCGTTATTATTATTTTTTCTTATCTAATACCGGTGTAGTAACGTTTACGATTTGTGTTTACAGGTGGTGTTGTGCGACATTTGGAGGTGCGGCCCTGGCTATGGATTTGGGGTCCGACTATACAACGATTGCAGTAGTCGAAATGTCAGGGTTGACTACCGGGGACGAGTTCTCGCCGACGACGAGACTTCGAATCCATTTCGTAAGTATACAATATAATAAAAACATATTATAATATGTTACACTCATATTTTTATTTACACGTCATCGTCAATGCAGTCGTCCATTAAATGTATTGTTTATAGCGTAATGAACGCCACTCACGGGATCGATTGCGACATCGGAATAACGAACGATAAAACTAAAGGTCGACAAGTATAATATAATTTATACACGTATTTGTGTGACGAGAAAATATTTGAACAATGTTTCGATCACGGGGGTGGGGTACCGGCGGGGATAATCGTATAGTGGTGAAAACGCCATACTCGTGAGCGTTTTAACACACACTTCACACGTATATCCATAGGCATATTATTGTATATTATTCCGACGATAACTGCCGAGCTCACGATTATGATTGTTCATTCCGAACGGCGAATTCTCCGCCTCCGACCACGGCCCGTTTGATTTGTCGTGCCCCGACTGCGGCGCGGACGCGGACGGGAGGGAGATGATTATAATAATATTATATAAATGGTGTAGGAATGTAAATCTCACCGATTTTTTTTATCCCGTTGACATTGTTATGATAATATTATTACATACACGTCCTATTGTACGCATATATGCAAATATATAATATTTTACGCTCCTTGCGTGTAACGCCTATATAATATACTTACTCCCGCACACTACAGCAGGTTTCCTCCGAGAGCGGTGGCGTGTTCCTCGACGATAATTTATACATATTACGCATCATAATAATTTATACGTTTATTCCGACGATACTATATTTTCAAATCGAACGTAAGTATAGAACATTATATTGTATACATCTCCTTATATAAATATATAATTGGTATGGACAAGGTATTTACACGTTTTTGTAACCCGTCGACATGGTTAATATTATAAGAAAAAATTGAGTTTATTTACAAATTTTTAACACTTCAATTCGAATAGAAAAAATATTAATTCAACTTAACTTTTATTTTTTAGTGTAATTGGGATAGTTGACTAATAGTATTTAAATAGCTATTAACTTGGTAGGTTACTTATATTTTGTATTTATATTTTGACATTAAGACGAAGAAGCTATAAACAATCTAATATCTTAAAGGCATACTCGTATTGGAAACGTTAAAAATTATGTTAAGCTCAAGTTAATTAAAGTGAACTTTAAATTTAAATTTAAACTGAACGTTTTCGATTTTTTTTTTAAATTCATTAGAGTCTAACATAATATACATTTGCATCTATGCTCCAGTGCCAAACCGAATCTTTCCTTTAATGATTTTAACCTGTGTGCGGCGGTGTATGCACAATAAATATACGTATTTATAATACTACAGTTTTGACAAAATATTTTATCGCTATGAATTCGTATATACATATGTAATACGTAATTAATAGTGTATAGATATAACCAGAGGGGTTCTGGAAACAGATCGGCCCAGGTATATTATTTTAGTAGACAAACTTCATCAAATTTGCCTCAAACAACTAATTAATACTATACTCTTAATCTCAAACAATATCTAATTTGTGTGGTAAATAAATATTAAATACGATTGTCGATACTGTATAGTAGTTAATACTTACTAATAGTAATACTATTAATATTATGCATATTTATTAATTCGTTTATTTTTTATGTAACAAAATAACAATTAAACATTTTTATAATATAATATGATTCATATTGGATCTCTAGCGTCGCATTCCCTTGGGCCTAGGCCAGCCCATAATCTTATAATTTTCATCGGCCTAGGAAGATAAATTTCCCCAACTCCCCTGACCAGTCTGCCACTTGGTATAACGTCTCGAATGAAATTCTTTTAAAATTTGTCCGTCCGCCTCCACTCGTTTCGACATCGATCTATGACGTATATTATACATATTATATATAGTACCGTGGTTAGTCGTGGGCCTATATACCACAGTAGAGTATATACATACTATGCATAATATTATCATCGTAGTGCAGGTACGCATAACACGATATTATACGGTTTTATATTTTATTTTCGTCTTTTCCTCATCGCGCGTCGGGCGCGTGCAGTGCGCGGCCCTCCGCCGCCACACGCCGAAGCCGCGGTACGTCATTTAATATTATACACCCGACGTATATATCATGCACGCATATTATTATTATATTAAATAGTATTTACGATACTAGTATTATGTACGCGTATACATCATATTGTGTACGTATAATATCATTATGCACGAGACTAGATAATATAATATTATTTTATAATACGCGGGCGGTGCGTGCCGACTCATCTCCTGGTCCGCGGTGTATATCAAAATATTATTATTCGTTTTTCGGGAACGAAAAATGGACATTTAAACGAACGAAGGCGGCGGCGGCGGCGTCATCGTCGTAGTCGCAGTCGTCGTCGCCGTCGCGTCATCCGATAGGTACGCACACGCACACGCGTTTATAAATGTATATAAAATATATTATACTATATTATAATAGTAAACGAATAATGTATATGACGTATGTGCCTATATGAGAATACGCGCGTGCACACGAATATTATAGTTTATGTTCTTTGAATATTAATGGATTCCACCGCCGCCGCCGCCGCCAAACACGAATAATATCAGTTTTGTGTTTACGAATCGACACGGATCGTTATAATAATATTATTATCGGTGTTTCTGGCGTCGGCGGCGGTGTACGACGACGTCGCGTGTATAGTGCTCATGCCGCCGCCGTTTCGAAAGTATCTTTTATATATGAACCCGTGTATAATATACGTATAGGTACGACGTTTACACGGGCGCGCACGCACTTATTTGATATGTCGATAACGTAGTTTTTCGTCGACCGAGAACAATGACAGCAGAGACGCGATAAACATTTAAGTATATCGTACATTCGTATAGTATACCGCGTTATATATACGTGGTATATGGTGTAATAATATAGCTAACCGCGCGCGTGTGCCGCCGCCGCCGCGGCTGTGCAACAGGTAGCGCGGAGGGTAACGAACTCTCGCCCAACTCGACGTGTCGGTTACAAAAATATTTTCACCGCCCCGCCATTATACTGTAATCTTGGGGTTAACATTTTTAAATGTCGTATAATATGCATGACATCAAACGAGCACCTCGCAATGTCCAATGCCCCGAAAATCTTGCACACAAAACTAAATTCCGAATGCGCGTGTGCTATCGAGATCGTTATTCCGAGCCCTGGAGCCTACACTTAGGTGGTATATCCGCGAACACGCTGAACTAAACAACTAAACCCAATAGTTGTTTAACGTGAGAGTAAATTTTACGCTTCGCTCCGATTTTATTCCGCCGTGCATGTTTGCAGTTACCCCTACCTCGGATGACATTCTTTTCAAATCGGTGTCTTTAAAAAACATTATTTCGGGAAAATTAACACTTTAGCCAACGTACTCAACGACTAGTGAGAGTATTGTTTTTAAGCTATTTTCTTCGCAGACAAATCAATGTATAATTATAATCAATATAATTTACCATATTGTCATAATAGGTGGTCGTCGTTCGGGCGAGTGAAATTGTTTAAATCCGCTCGAGTGATATGCATTTTGACGATGCGCATGTGGTTTTATTTTATTAATTTTTAACTTAATATTACTATTTTACAATATTATAGTTAATATTAGTTAATAGCAATGAAATATATATATATATTATAATTTATAAGTGATTTTATTTTGATTTTTTTGTATTGAATATATACATCGATATGATGTGTAGTATAGATTTAAACCTATATAAATTTACCTTTACATCTATAATCTATTCGTACGTATTCGCCCTAACAGTATTTTCGGCGGATTCGACCTAACACTTTACGCCCGGTACTATATTATTCACATCACGTCGACCTTAGAATGTTTGATTTAAGATACCGCTACGGCGCTACAATATTTCATTAAGACAATGTTTTGTACAAAGTGAGGTACTTTAAAAAATTATATTATAGTGCTTTTACACTTAGATAGAGCTACAACATATATAAAGGAAGTGCGACGACGACGAGGCGCGTAACAAAATTGGTTAACTATCGTCAAGCAATATATAGCTGGTATATAACCTCTACGAACGGGCGGATTTCTTTTTTAATGGAAAATCGTTGTAAAATTTGTGTTTTTTTTCCAAAGCGTGTTTGACGTATTCGGTCCTGCCTATATAGGTACCTACTATTCTCTAAAACCGCCACAGCGGCAGCGGGATTATAAACACACAAGACATAAAACGTTATATTTTCTGTATGTACATAATATATATATACACCGAGTGATGATGTGCTTGTATATATGTTTGTTTTATTTATTTATTATTATTATTTAAATCAGTTAATACGAAACGCTCTCTTACATTCCACGGCCGATCGTGACTAGAAATTTGAAGTACTGGTTCCTATTATGCGTTTGACAATATTATTATATAATACGAAATGAAATGAAGCGGCGGCGGCGGCGGCAAACGATGTCCGTATGGTGCGTATATGGCGTGGTGTATTTATGTTGTGGCGCTTACGTGCGGGTTGCGTGTGTAACAATATCGAAAAGCGGAGCCCATAACCAAAACGCCGAATCACTATATATCGCAAGTCCATAGCGTCGTATTATAATTTATATTATAACACAATAAATTAACAATTAATGCACTTTTTATACCACGTACAACCGCGGCATAATGTATTATTATTACGGTACGTCCGATGAAATGTTTTATGTAGGTAACTCGTCCCGGACGCGTACTCATCCTATATTATATGTATACCTATTATATATTGTACATCCCAAATGATCTAACAACTCACTAACACATTAATATATAGGTATAGTGCGGCCGTTGATTGATCACCGAATTGTTCGGGTAACTATCCGATTTTAACTTTTAACACGCACGTCGCACATATAGAAATAACCATCTCGTCGGTATATTATTATGATTTTTATGACGACTCGGACCCTATTTTATGAATATAATCGTATTGTTTCGGGTAATATACGCATTATGTATACACGCGTTACTGGTGAACTATTAAATCAGCCGACCCCTACGCAGAATTCCTGTACAATATATTATATAGTATACGATGTGTTATGTAATAAATTGTAATTAACACGTTGTCAGCGCCCTGTCAGGAGCTCGGTAGGCTCTATATGAAAACGTTATTTTAGGGCTAAAAACGACGTATCGTAAAGCTTGTGTTTGAAAACATTTGTGAATTTGTTTGTGACGTATGTTATCATTAATCAATAACAGCCGACGAAAAATACAAAATTAAACTTAAAGCTCGTAAAAACTTTAATGAAATGAACATTTAAAAACGTTAATCGTCAAAAGTTACGTATATATATATATAAAAAACTATTGCGTTTTGATTGAATGTACGAAAACTGAATTGCTAGAATTAAAATAAACGATTCACAATAATATTACAAAAAGTCGTATTTACTATTATTATCACCCTAAGTCCCACTTTTTAACGACGGATGATGACGTGCATAAAATAAAATATTGAATTTATACAAAACTGTGCGATCATAAGCATACTCATAATGCACAATTAATTTAACGTTTTAATTTTGTTTTTGTTTTTATCAACAGAAAACCTGACTGTCAAATCCCTGGACTTCAGTATTCGACTGTCGATATTCGCTGAGGAGTCGCATCGGTATTTGTGTTTCAACAACAAATGGTCCCTTGTTGGTTCGGTAAGTGATTTCTCTATTATATAATATTATATTTATACTCGCACATATATCTAACAGTTATAAAGTCAACAACTACACACAATTACATGTAGTATTTATTTTATATATATATATATATATTGTATTAAATAATATATATATATATTTATAAGAATATTGAATAACAAGGTCCTCGAAGAGCGCATCTCACCCTTCACATAACGAATTCCTTTTTTTTTTTTACGATGTACAATAAACCGATATGACTGCTGCGTATCTCCTGCACATTGTTTTAACGTACATTAAAAGATGAATTTCACAATCTAGCACACTCGAATATTATTTTTTATCGTCTGCGTGCGTTGAGTAAATACACGAAAAGAATGTTCGAAAAAAAAAACACATTTTTCACTCGGCCGTCTTAAATAAATGTCGACACTATTACTATTACTTTACAATATTAGGTATATCATACGTACATCAATTGTTATATGCGCATGTCTCTACCTTTGTAATGTAATGTATTTGTATTAAACATATACGAGCTGTATAGAAATATAATGTTTAGTGTGGTTTAGTCACAATCTTTTCAGCCACTTATTATTATTACTTATATAATAATATAACGTACGAAATAGCAAACAATATAGAATATTATATTTATAATATGCCTGCAGTATAAGAATTAAGAACAATTAAATATTTGTGTAATGTGATTACGTTTAAACTGTTATGTAGGTATACAATTTGACACATATACATAATACATAATACAGTTTTTAAAAGTCTTAAATAATTTCGTTTTTTTTTTTTTTTTTGATAATCTGACAAATCGAAATGATTAAATTCAATAATAATCTAATACCATTATTTTTGGTTAGTTTTGGTGAGGGATAAAGGTTAAGTTATGATTTTAACAATCATTACACATCAGTGTACAATAGTTTGCTTTTCTATATACAAAATATCAAGGACATCTAAGTATTTAAATATAACAAGCTATATCCCTAATACGTATATTTATTTTAAGCTATTATTATTTTAATAAATTATAGGTAATTTGTATTAAAATTTATACAACGACGGTGTAAAACTTACGATCATTTTGCACCCAATCGTTTCAAACGATCAGTACTCACGCTCACGTATGATCATATTACTTATATAAACTTTTCAATGACACAATCTCTCATGTATTTGCGGTTTTGCTCTCTTCGACTTATGGAACTGCATCGTAGCAAACATGCGTTCGTGGCACACGACATATTACGACTTTACACTACGTATACCATCATGCACACTGTAAACACCACATATTCATTTGATTTGTTTTTCCTTTCAGAAACATTTCCGCGGCCCCAAGTGTCTGTTCTACGAGGAGATGCTTTCCACTGGGTACACACGGTACAAGTCGGTGGTCGACAAGTCGCGGTACATAGGTTTCAACCGGCGGGGCCGTCCAATGAGGCGGCACGTGTTCCACACGGACCCGCTAAACCGGTGCCTGAACTTCCTCAAGCTGGACACCAAGTTTGACATCGGCGACCACAACCGCAAAGTGGCCGCTTCGTCGGGCAAGACCATCGCGGTCGGCGGCAGTGGAGGCAAGCGCAACGGTTCGTCCAAGAAACCGATTGCGTCGTCCGGTGGCGGTTATAACAGAAAATCGCCTACGACCACCTCCACGACGACGACCACGACGACAACTACCACCACCACCACCACCACAACGACCACTACAACACCACCACCACCACCACCTTCACCACCATCACCGTCAACACATCCTTCTTCTAAACCACCAGTCAAGCACAGTCGAATTCGGTTCCGACACAACCGACGCAACAGACACCGTCCCGAAGCCCTTCAATCGTTAGATCAAGACTAGAATAGTATTATATTATTACTATTATTATTATTATTATTATTATTATGACTATTACTATTATTATTATCATTATTATAATCGTCATCGTCATCTTTATAGTATCCTCGAACCTCCAGACTCGTAAAAAACACAACAGTTATCATCACAATTATTATTATTAATTTATAACGGAACGAAATTCCCGATCATCGACATATGGGTCGTAGTTTTTTATTTTTTATCTACAAACACTCGACGATGTTGCTACGATTTATGTGTAGATAATATTATATATAGGTTAACCATCGCCGTGGCGTTTGAGGGATTTACACGTAGGTACACGCACTCAAAACCCTACTCGGGGACTATTTTTCTTTAAATAATTTTTATCGTTTTATTTAAACGTCGTTTCTTATTGTTTGATTTTCAAACGTATCTCAGTAAACCGTGTTGCTGCAATCGACGACACCGTGTGCTCGTCATAATAATTTAATACGTGCGATTCACTAGTTGCCCGGAGAGAGGTGAAAAATCTGTGCTCGCGCGTATCGACTGTGGATTTTTCCGTCGCGTTTTCCAAAAATAGTCAAACGGTCCAGTACAATTAAAGGCGATGTATAATAGTTTTATATTCGTACGAAATCGGATGATCCATTCCATATGCCATGATATAATATCGCTCGCATGTTATGTTACCATGTTGTAGCCATCAAAATTATAATATAAAGTTAAAATGAAAGAGTCCGATGCTATTATTTGAATTGTCACGGAAAACATGTTTAGTGATATTGTTTAGTATGATAAATCTAGTCAATATTTCCTTTCCATTATAAACACTTATATAATCCAGAACATCAAAATATAAAACAAAAGTGTAGAATGACGTAACGTTGTGTAGTAATTTCACGCATTATAAATAAAATACGTAGTAAAAAACGTGATAGTAGAATATTGAACTATATAGTGTTATGAAATATATATTATATTGTTTTGCGTACCTAGAGCCTATATTATAAAATATAACGAACAAAACGTTCTCAATACCGAATAGTATTAATATTTTTAATTCATAAAACAAAACCATTTATAAAAGGCTATGGGAAGAAAATAAAGTATTTGTAGCGTTTAAACAATAATTCTTTAGTCACGAGTGTCAGTTTAGGTTATAAACATATATTTCCGTTCTGTAACGTCTCGTTTTGATCAAACCACAGATTGCCGAACTTAAGCGTATAAGTATAATATAAATAATGTGTTCGTGTGTAATATAGTAACAATAATAATTGTGATGATAATTGTTCTGGAAACACGAGAATAATATAGAAGATGACGATATTGAATACATAATATCTGTGTAATGCAGTGCAAATCGTTTATAATGACGTTCGAGGGACCAGTAGTAAAATATTATGTAGGTCATAACAAATCACCGTACAACCGAATGACATGCGTACAGCAATATTGCCCGGAGTCTCGGACACTCCAATATTTTAGTTCGCACGGGACCCGACAATATTATGACAATATTATACAACCACGGTGTCTTTATAAACGATTTCTACTGTACGATATAATATACCCATACAGTATAAATTTCATCAGCATATACAAATAATAATTAACAAACCTGAATTAGGAGAACCGACCGCGTTCGGATGATATATTGTTTAACGTAAGTAAAAAAAAAAAAATATATATATATCGAATAAGTATCGATAAATCTCTATGAGATGAACGTTTTTATTTTTATTTTTATTTTTTTTGTCTCTCTCTCTCTCTCTCTCTTGTAAATATTGTCTATACATAATCACTATGTACATACACGGAACTGTACCATTTTAGTTGCCTCCTCTCCCCGCCCCCCAAATTCCTTACCACCCTTTTTATTTATTTATTTATTTTATAATTTTTTTTCCTTTTCGTACATTTAATATAATATAATATATAATTGTGACTCCATCCCTATTACACGAAATAATTTTATGTTTTTATGTTCTGACTCTTTGACGTCACCGAACACCGTATTACTACAGTTTCCACCTACAATACCTGCCCCAATATTATTATTATAATAACACAAGTCTATAACGATATGTCTTTATCCGAAATATTTAGCAGTATTAAAAATAACGTTGTATATAATTTAACTGTATTTAGATGAGCGTGTTGGTCATGTCACACGTGCATGTTTTTTGTAATGTTCTAAAACGCTCGTCGCGTTAACCGGTGCCATACAATATAAATAATATATTCATGTATGTATATATATATATATGTATGTATATATATATATATACATTTTTTTTTAAAAATCCACAGTAATTTTGTGTTTTTATTTCCATTATCCCGATCCCTGTCCCGACACCCACAAATGTATTTTTATTTTATTTGTAACTTTATAATATATGCATATATATATATATTATATATACATATAAGTATACATAGACACTAACTTTTAACATCATTATTGTTACAATTATTATTATTGTTTTTTTTTCTATTAATGTGTACAACGTGTTGTACAAAACATGTACAATACAAGCGATTTATATTAATATTTTTTTTTTCCAATTGGAACTCTATTATTACCTCTCCCCACCAGGCACATCATACTATATGGTAACAACCGTCGTCGTGTTATTATTATTACAAAAACAAAACATATTATTATAATTATTATTATTATTATTATTATTATTATAATTAGGTATCTGAGCAAATCGCTGCTCGCTAACATGTATTATTTTTTTTTTCAAAAAAAAAAAACTTCGCACCGGCTATTCGATCATTGTACGCTTATTGCACGTCCCAACTATTGTCCCATCACTTTCCTCATACATACCATATTATATTTTTTAATATGTATACTCGCAATCAGTGCTTGAATTGGGAAAAAATTAGAGAGGTGATGCAAGAGTGTAAAAAAAATAAAAAAATGTGCGTACCTAAGTAATATCACTAATATCTAGATATAAGATATAATTAGAAGAAGTACGCATAAATATTTTTTAAAAAGGAGAGGGACTCCGTTTCCCTCAATTCAAGCACTGCCCGCACTAGTATAGATGGCCGGTCGTGTGATAGACATGTATATTTGTGTGTGTGTGTAAGAGAGAGTGCATGTGTGTGTGTTCGTTGTTTCGCCATAATGCGATGCAATTTAATAATATAATGTACTACTATTACTACCACAACTACTATTATTACTATTACTGCTACTACTATTACTACTACTACTACTACTACTACTATTACTACTACTACTTTTAGTAATCAAAATAAAAAAAAACCTTATGTATTAAGCTTTGTAATAATAAACAAAATATGTCTTAACCATTATTTTCAACAATAAAAACAAATCACTTAAGAAAAATGCATACTCAATACAATATTATATACGTACATATTATTGTGCACACATAATAATATTATTATAATGGTATAGTGATGATGATGATAATGATCACCGATGGCTACTCTGTCGACTGCTATTAGTACACGCGAGCGATGTTAAACACATAATACTTTATAATATATGATAATGTATACTGCTCAGGACGAGTGTATACCTGCAATATAATAATAGTTATGTACACGGTATATACCTACGTATAAATAGGTACCATCTATACGGCGTACGGTATGATAATATGCTTGCGAGCTTTACCTATACAAATAGTATGTAATATTATATATTATTGCGGAATGACCGCGCGTGGACGATCGCGTATCCGGTCGCTCTACGGCGGTAAATAACATTATTATTCGATTAATTCCGCTGACAAGTTTGAATAGTTATACGTGCCCAATAGGTAATTTACGCGATTTATTATTATATGCAGTGTTCCACGACCGATCGGTAAGTATATAGGTAATATCTCGTTTTCAATACATATAGCGCGTATGGTGTTTTTAAATCCGATTCCGAGGTATTTGTTTTTGCGAGTGGCGTGTGCTGTACAAATAAAATAATACCTACGTGTTTAATAATGTTATTATATATTATTATTATTATTATTGTGTACGCAATGTACGGCGCCATATAATGTTCAGTAAAGGTTTTTGAAATAACCCGCCGATGATGCGGATCCGGCTTATATAAACGTACACGTGATCGTGAAATACGACATATTTGTCGTGGTGTAAGCTCATCGCATAGGTATTTGTACAGAAACATTGAACAAACGTATTGTGACGAAATGTAGACTCGAACAGTCGTAATACTCGTAATACGCAACAATAATCAATTAGACTATAGGTGTCTGATGATAAAAATTTAACGATTGCGATCGCCGACGAAGAGATTCGGAATGGTTGAATAATTTAATCGTCGCACGTTAGGCGCGATTTATACAATTCCGTATACCTACGTATTTGTTCGTCTGTTCTTTCCTTTTGGACTGGAAACGGAAAAATAAATAACGGATATATTTTATGGGTTAACACCACGAATCGAGTTATATTTATTATAAATTCGTCCGGTTAGAACGTTTTTAAAACGAAGAAATCTCGAAAACTTTTCGCATCGCATTTTAACAAAATTTAATCGTTAGTAAAATATATACTTTTAGAGTATTAACATCAGACGCAATTATTACAGTTGACAAGTGGACAAAGCTCAATGCATATTTTACGTGGCATAACATTTGTTGGTAGAAAAAAATTACATAATTGAATTAAGAAAATATAACGTAACGATTATAATGATAATTTATTATAGGTAGGTAAGTATATTGTATTAGGTACCTACGTTATGAAGTTAATAATTTTTGTTATGATAAACTATGATCGAGAAAAAAGGATCTTTTTAATGTACGAAAATTTTATTGAAAAAAAAAACTAAACGTAGGATATAAATAAGTAATTACTATTATAGGTTACCTACAGTGTTAGGAATTTTTAGAAACTAGAATGATTGTGTTTATAAATTAGCTATAAAACGCGAAGAATTTAAATTTCGTGTGATATACTGTTATCTTAGTCAACGCTGAATAATACGTTACATTTTTCATTTTTGGTTTTGGTTTTCATACCCTCGTAACAGTGAGTAAAATTTAATTTATTTTAGAATATACTCGTGTCTTATTATGTCTATAATTTTATCAATAGCATACAATTAACTGCTAACGGGATGAATAAAAAGTTAGTTTGTCGCAGTGAATATTTTTAAAATAATATGCTAAATAAACTAAAATTTACAAGTATATCTTGCTAAAAGTTTATGATTCGGTATGTGTGTGGCAATAAATTGTTGGTGTCAACTGACAAATATACTTTAATAATCAGTAGGTACTAACTATTAGTTTAATAGCCCATTTGAAAATAAAACAATCACAACGGTATAAGTCTAATAAATCTTTATTATCTTTATCTAGTTTAAATTTAAAAAAAAATTAGATGGGTAATATAATTTTATTTTTATTGTTTAATCATAACCAGCATTATTATTTTAAATTAGTCATATGAGTCATTTGGTTTAGAAATAACTTTGAAAAATACTTTTTAGATAGGAACTGTGCATAAGGTTTTTATTCGCCTGTATACACGATCAAACCATCGGCCTATCGTCCTACTTCACTAACTCATTAAAAAAAAATGGCACACTCATAATTGATACTATTAACCATGTCATATAACATAAAACTTTATGTACAAAATAAAAAATGATAGTATTAAAATGTCATTATATTAAATAATTTTTAAAACGTATTTAAGTATGTTATAGGTGTACGCTCGATTATAGTTCCCGGTTGGTTATCAACAATTTTTTATTTGGTAATTTATTGCTTAAGGCCACAGAGGCCAACATTTTTATAAAATATACTATTCGGACTTCTTTTATATTAACTACCTAGCCGTATAGAAGTGCATACGCCTTCGTGAATTCCATGTCAAAAACGTCCAAATGATTTCTCGTTTGGAGCGAGCTATACACGTGTCTACATCAATATGTATAATATCAGAAGATAGGTATAATTAATTATACTAAGTATATAATATGTAAAACGTATTTGATTTGAATACCTATACAACTGTCTGACGATCGTCGTTGAACGCTGCAATAGGTCACTGCGTCTAACTTGATAAATTCCGACCGTGGTGCAATCGATCGATTTTGTAATCATAAAGTTCTGTGCTGCAGAAAATCGTAGTAATTTATATTTCATACACACCAGTCGAAATGAAGACGGAATTCGATCGGCAGCGGTGAGAGCTGTATTATTAGACATAAGTACGTCCGGCGATCTGGTCTCTTGGAGCTCTTAAACGATCTAGAAATGGGAATTTTGTAAATGTGTGGTGTACGTGAACTTAAAGCATTTACGTTGGGCACACGGTTCCACTGATAGACGTTTGTTGGCAAAAAGTCTGAACAAGAATTACAATCCGATCGTATATATTGTATTACTTGCGTGTCCGTCCCACGTTTTGTGCAGATGGTCAGGGATAAGAATCTGCGTATAATATAAAAGGTAAGGTATACGCGCACGAAGATGAAGTAAATATATGTATTATATTATACAGTTTTCGAGCGCGGAGATTGACGGTGGCCTGACGATTGCACCTGTCGTATACCATAATTGAGAAATTAACGAAAATTGAATTGTTCCTAATGGATACCTCTTCATATCTTCATATAAATCGTTTAAAGCAAAGCAACTGTTTAAACGGTCCGCATATTATATTAATATAATTTTTTTTTAAGGTACAGTATGAAGAGGGTCGATTGTCAGCTGCGATGTTGAACAAATCGCTTTCACCGATTTTTGAACCCATCGAATAACATGTTTGGTATATTATTGCGTGATGTACCTACCAAATTGTATTATTTATTTTTAATCGCTGTTTTTCATTTGAAAAAAAAAACACTGAATACGTAAATAATGGTCTGGAAATATACACTAAAGAGCCTATAATATCTTAGTCGGGACAAATGAAAGTTATTTTGGATGAGATTTTTTTTTTTTCACTAATTGAATCGCAAAATTAAAAATAATAACTTGACTGGTAGCGTTTTTATTATATGCAGTTGTGTGCACTGTGCATAAATGAGTTTTTCCTATTATTATTATTAATAATACTTTATACCTGAAATAAAATTCAAAATTAAACATACAAATTAATTAAGTATACAAACAAGTGTTTCAATATTTATATTAGTTAAACGTTAAACAATACATGTTTTTATCCAGAAAGAGAAGTTTTGAAAAAAGTTACACGATTTGCTAACAAAAACATTTTTATACATTTTTTTTTACTCTATCAGTCTATCGTATTTCTAAATAATTTTAAATTATAATTGTGTATTTTCACAAGGATTCGAGTATTACAACATAACATACACAACATTATACACTACACAATATGATGTATTATACATATTTTATACTAAATGAATATATTTATACAGCTATCTGATCATATTCTAATAACCAAAAACATAACATTTTAATGTTATGACTTATGTTAACAGTAGTGCATATAAATTCATTATTATATATTTGTATACTTACACCACGCATACTCTAGAATTCTAGATATACCTATTTATTTTTTAAATTTTCAACATTTGTTATAAATAGCACTATAAGCAGTTTTTTTTTTCCAAGCATCGGAAATTTACATAAAACGACAATCACTTTACTTTTAATATACTGATGAGTTCGGAGTTCGGTTTGAAATTGATTTTTTTAAAATAGGTATTTTATTTTACCGGTAATTTCTATTAAAATTTAAAAGTTTATGTTATTATTAACACGAAATGGTTTTTTTCCCGTCTTATGAGTGCTCGTAGATTTGCAGCAGTCTATGTCTACAGACAAAACAATTATATTGTTATGACTCTCTCTCTATTGTTTTTCCCAATGTTTATATTATTCTTGTGACTGTCCATTTTTGGTTATGCGTATTCGTCAGTAGAACAAAATTGTTATTAGATGGTAGGAGACTATAGTCAACATAACTTTTTTCAGCGCAGTACTACGACGACATTAGGAATTATTATTATCAAATGTTTGTGTTTATATATATTATACTATAAATATTGTTAATAACGTAAAATAATAACAAAATATTATAATAAATACCCATTAATAAACATATTAAATAATAATATAAAATATTATAATAATTAAAATACGCGAAAAACAAGTTAAATCAAATTATATTTCACTGATATCGAATTATTATTCTTATAAGGTATTATATTTATTATTCTGTCGAAATTTGAATCAAAACATACAGCTATATGTGATATTGTGATGTATGTTTTGATGATACAATTATGCATTAAAATATTAATGGGAAGGTTCAGGTTTATCGCCCAAGTGTTATTTGTTGGAGATTATTAAACTAAATATACACCACCTGAATGTATTATATTATAAGTTTTTTCTAATAAAAAGTCAGGATAAAACCACTTATTTATAAAAATGTTGTAGAATTATATGTATTAATTGTATGTACTTACATCTGCAGTGAATAGTTCGGAACTTCAATTAAGAAACGTGTCACGTGTGTATATCCTTATTTCTTTGTACCGCTTCCAAATCATTATAATTAGAAGAAAATTGTCTGATTTGTTTTTTTTTTTTTTAATTAGTTTATCAAGACTTAACTCTTTATTATCTTTCTAGCTCAGACTTATTTTCAGAAAAACACTTTCAAAGCATTGTTGTTTTATAGCAAATAGTGGGAAATTATAAATAAAATTAATAAATAAATATGTATTTGATCTTTGCAGCTAACCCAAATACGGCGTTATAATATTATTTCAATATATAATTACATTATTTTAATTAGCATATGGTTTACATATAAATTGAATATTTTTCTAATATCAATTAGTATTAAAGGTTACAATATATCGTTTCCGTCGATAGGTACAAAATATTAATTATCAGCAAAACTTTACTTAATATTAAAATAATATGCCAATATTATAAATAGTCTAAAAACTTCATCACGCCATACGTCATTGCAAGGACTCATATAAGTACAAAATAGAACACATAGTATTCTCAATAGATAATTATAGTAGTTATAGAATTATTATTTAATCATTGTAGGATTAATGTTAGTCACGGCCACATCTCTGCGAATTCTCATTACCAGTCTTAAGACTCATATAGCATGCAGTTAGTTTGTACTTAAAGTTTACTTTTCTAATTATTTTGATACAAACATTTTAAATTTTAATTATCTCGTTAAAATAATTTATAAGTTTAATTTATATTAATTAATCATTCCCTCGACTATCGTTTTTAATCCGTTGAGAACGTCCGGCGTTTTTAAATATTTATATAATATGTCTAGTCTCTAGTACATCAAAGTTAACCAAACTAAAAACTACTTGTTCGGGATTTTGATTTTAATACGTCAACATTTTCAAAACATGATCCACTAAATTATTTACGGTATAGGAAAAGGAGATTGTAATTTTAAAAAGTGTAGTTTGTTTAAAAGAACACTCCTTAATAAGTAGTATAACAATTCACGAGGATTTAAAAATACGGTCTGTATAAGTATGTTTGAAAGTCAAATATTAAGTAGTTGAATTATTGAAAAATAAATGGACGAATATGCTTGGTGAATCATCCACTGTAGTAAATTTATTGCTATATACTATATACTTATACTATGTATAATAATATTCTTTTCATGGCCCAAAACTCTTTCTAATAATATATAGTTTATTTTATTCTGCCTCATCGGCATATTTCAGTTAACAAATTCTCTACAAATATACGTGACTTTGCAATCCATAAACATCCATAAATATCCGACTAAGAAAGGTGGTATAGTTTATTTGAGTGACGTCTGTGTCTCTGTGGTACAATTTTAAGTCAAAAATGTAAAGAACAACAAAAATTTCAGTCACTAGAGTACAAATTATAACAGTAACAATGTTATAAAACGTGTAAGGGATTGTTTTTGGGCGGTTTTTACCTGAGTCGTGCAAGAACGACGTAGCCGTAGCGTTAACATTACTTCAAAATTACACTTCAATAGCTGTACACACCTGCTCGTGGGCAATAATGTTATGGATTTCAGTCGTTTGTAGTTCAACAACAATGGTTACTCTAGTGTTTACTTGTCTCATTCGTTTCTTTCACCTTCTCTCTCTTTGGTATGTCAATAAAAATAACCATATTACTTGGACCCGGGTCCGATCTTGTGATTTTATTACACTTTCAAGTGATGATTCGGATATTGGTCTTTGTCGATATTATTATTATTATTATTTAGTGTTTGCAAAACCGTGAGATATTTTTGAGTGAATTCCAATCGTTTCAATGGAAGCTTGTGGTCTGTTTATTATATTATTTGGTTAATAAAAAGACGATTTTGTTATGAAAATTAATAATCAATTTATGTCTTAGATCTATAACGTAATTAATGCGTATTTTTTCTTTGTCGTTTTAAACTCAAACTTTGAGTATGACTGTAGTCTGTAGTATTTAAGTCTGAATATAGAATTAAGTAAAATTCTGGTTGATATGAGTACAGTGCTGTATACTTTATTAGGTATAATATTTAAAATTAAACATAATTCTTAATTATCGTATAAGATATTAAAAAGACTATAATAATTGTCGAAAAAATAATATTTTTACTGTGTTCCTATGTTCTATACACTTAAATTAGATTTAATCGAATCGTCGTCATAATTTTACACGTTCTTTCGTTTTTAGAATATGATATAAATATTATGTAAACGCTCTTTTAAAATCAACTTTGATAAATAAGTTATACATTTAATCAATTATAATTGTTAATTTTAGTTACTTTTTTCAATAAATTATTAATTATCAATTAATATAAAATAATTAATTATATCACATTATTTAATTAGATATTATCTTTACAGAGAAAAGTTGATAAAAAATTATCCCAATAGTCTTTAATATACAATATTATATTATTATGTATTGTGTTATTGATAAAAAAAAAATTTTGAACGTTGAACTATAAATTTAAAATTATAATAAATAAAAATGTATTGTATTCATACCGTTAATGCGTTTTACACCATTTTGCACTAATTTGATAAACTGCACTTGAGTTCTGACTTTCTTTTGGAAAGTAATAATATATCATTTATAGTGCCAGAAAACGCGTGTAATTGAAAAACATTATTTTATCGTATTTCTAGTTCAACCTTTAATCGACAATATTATAAATATTATTATGCGATTAAATTAATATAAATATAAATTGTACATCGATTGCTTTGCTTATGTATAATTAATACTTTTATGATATTGGTTTCCTCTATTTTTACGTATTTATAACTAAATATTAATTAATTATACGTAAAAACAAAAGGAGTAAAAATTAATTTACTCTTCATCTTATATGATATGTCCCGGATAGATTATAATAATGAAAATTGAGTTCTTCGTTAATAGGGTTAGTGTATTAATTATTATTTTAATCAACCATATGAATTATTATTTTTATGGAAATTCAAGAGTTTTGTGTCATGACAAACGATCATAAAATATGTATGCGTATTAAATTATAAGGTATACCCATCTATTATTTTACACAATTAAGACTACATAATATAAGCTTTCACAATAACAAGCATAATGCTTTAATTATAAGTTATACTATGACAATTAAATTTATCAAGCGGTGTTCTTAGATATAATAATATCTTAAATGACTAATTATCATCAAAAACAACCATATGGTCTCCAACGTAGAGGACGTACGCTCATTGGCTCATTAATAATTTAAAATTGTTATGTAACGTCTTACAGTATGTTTATTTTAATAATGTAAATTCGTCAATTAATCTCTATAGTGAGTATAGTCAATTAAATAATTTAGATTTTTTCCAAATACTCAGCTATTTGACATTGCTTACTCATTGACTATTTAAATTTATCCTTATTCTATTGTAATAAAATCAGTTATGACTTTCAAACAGTAACACCACTAACACATAGTTATTATTACATTGTTAGTGATATTGGGTACATTTAGACTTAGTTGATATTTTTTTTCAATTTGGATTTTTAAGTTTCAAATTATTGTTGACGAGAACAACTGAGTATACTTTAACTAATATGTCTGTTCTTATTCAATTTCTACCGTGATTTGATGTCGATCTAGACGATTGAGTATGCAATCTAAAAGTTTAAACTGTATTAATTTAGCCAAAACACTTATTTTAATCACACAAATCACGAATTAAAAAATAATACACTGATTCATAAATCCGGTACACATATATCGTATATTTACTAATTTTATTTTTGTAGTAAAATCTACTCTGTTAGACTCTGAAAAAGTGAAAAGCCATTAGTTATATTTATTATTCAAGTTCAATATAAGCTATATGGGTAAAATAAAACTGAACACAAGATATTATAGTAAATACTTTTTGGTAGGTATCACACTATAAGTTTCCAAGCGTGCATTAGGTACATAGATAACCTGATAGACGTTCACAAAAATGTCCAAATTCTATTATATATATTATATATATATCGTGTTTAGGATGTATTTTACAGTTTTCAGACATTTTCACCTTTCGTTTATACGCAGCAGGAGCTTATCCGTGCACTACTCGTAGGTGACTACGTTCAGCATTGCGTGAGGCTACTGTAGTTGCAAAACAAAAATGTCAACATTTACTATGTAAAAAGAATAAATATAAGTATATTATATATTATATTTTTTGACATTATGATCATAAATTAATATGAATATGTCCGATTATTTTTTCTTTCGATTATTTATATGTCACTTAATTTATACGCCGTGTTTTCATTTAATTGAGCAACATGACTAATTTTTAGTCATTCAGTTAAGAAATCGTGAAAGTTTTTTTTAACAATTTATATTAATAATAGGCCTCATAATCGAGGTCGTTGCTTAATCGGCTTAGAACATAACTCAAATTTTAATTGTTTTGATTTTTCAAGCATAGTATATTAGATATTAATCAATTCAAGTGTATATATCCTATGTAAGACAAGAAGAAAAAAATGTAAACGATAATCGAGTTTTTATTTTAATCCTTAAAACTAATTATTACAAAAATATCGGAAATCGAATTGTCGTTATCAGCCTATACTGTAGGAATGTATTTAAAATATTTGAATCCATCAACAACTATCGGCTAGACGATCTTTTAAACGTCATAGTATAATATAATATATAATAGAGATGTGTTACCGCGATAAAGTCTTTATCGCTGTTTAATAAGATAGCTTGAATCTAGATCGCATTGCACATACCGCGACCGAGACGAGAAAACTAATTGTTTGCGCCCATCTTTGAGCGCAAACACTAATAATTGATATTTTCAACTCATTGGAACGAGTAAAAATAGTTTTCAGATGATTCCCGAATAGAAAATTAAATTAAAATCTCCAAGTTTTGTCGACCCAGTACTGCAGGGCCCCGATTTCAAAATCATAAGACTACAGTCACGTTGGAAAATTAATATCCAACTAGCGTAATGATTATATCGATCTCTGCAGTCGTATTGCTCAATTCCCTTCTATAAAAAAATATTAACTTTCGAGACGCTGTGGACCTGAATTCTAGTGACGATATAGTATAATATTATTATATGTACATTTTTAAAAATGTACACCTACGTTTTGCTGGTTAATGACTGTAGACGTTTAATTCCATATACGCTGCATAGCAGGGAGCAACTATTCCCCTTCAGTTATTTGACTAGGTAAGCAAAAGTGTCATTTTGCCCCCCACCCTGTTATAAAAGTTAAAAATTAAATTTATTTCAACATTAAAATAAACAATGCGATATATATATTATATATATTATTTATTTATTACTGTGTATTATCGTTTTATGTATTCTTTTTTCGTTAAATCTGTAAATTTTTGTTACTTGGATTTTTATATACTTTTTGTTTTAATCTTGTCTATTAAGGGGGCTAAAACCCCCTCTTTTACATACTTAATAGGTTTTTTAGTTTTTCTACAGTCTGCTCCTCTCCTCTCCAACAATTAACTCCATATTACGTCTATATATATATATATATATATATGTGTGTGTGTGTGTATAAAATAATGCAACATATTACGTATGTATACCTACACTGTGGCAGAGTTGTTGGCAGCAGGACGGATGGACGAAAGATCGAACACACGCGATTTACGGATAACGATTTTACGATATTTATGTACAGGTATATGTATATATGTATATTACACTGTCGCTGCAGTGCGCGCGTGCATTATAGAGTCGTTCGTTGCGGGTTTGACGGGCACAAAAAGGCGACGACGGCGTCCGAGGATTAAGTGTGTATAATATATAATAATAATAATAATATAAGCGATGACAATAAAAAAGCGATAACGGATAAA
The DNA here is from genome assembly GCF_020184175.1 of Aphis gossypii. Taxonomy (NCBI): domain Eukaryota; kingdom Metazoa; phylum Arthropoda; class Insecta; order Hemiptera; family Aphididae; genus Aphis; species Aphis gossypii. Next base: position 23,096,265 of record NC_065533.1, read on the forward strand.
TAAATGAAATGAGAGAGAAAATAAAACAAGACGAAAAACAAACGACGACGTAGTAATTATCGAGACGGCAACCGCGCCGCCGCCTCCTCGACGGCTGTGTGTAGGTACACGTTAATATATTATCACGTATAATATTATATCGTGGCGGATGGCAGCAAACGAAAAAAAAATAATAATAATAATAAGCAATATAATAAAATAAAATACGATATATAAACGTTTCAGACTGTCGCCAAGATCGTAGAATCCGATACGACGCGAGTCGACAGCGGCGAGTTACGTCGCGGGGTCCGGTCATACCTATAATACTTACGTACGTAATAATACGTATTATAAGGTGGTGTACGCCGTATTGCCCCGTGTCGTGTCGTACGAAACGCCGACCCGTTGACGGTTTGTGTGGGGAGGAGGACGCGAATAATTTATAACGCGCGTGCAGCCGACACGAATAATATAAAAGACGGTCGGTCGCGTCACCAGCTATAACGAACGGGATCCCGAGTTCTCGGAAGAAAACGCAGGCGCTGGAAAACACGACCCTCCGCCGCCGCCGCGCCGCCGAGGAGGGTTGACGCGAACGTGTTTATCGTATATAATAATATTATATTCTTTATTATTAGTGTGTGAGTTTTTTTTTTTATGGATTCCACGTTTTACACAATTATATTATTATTATATATCTGGTGTACGTAATATTTTTATTTTGTACGTCGAGCATACGCGATCGCCATAAGATTGTATACGTCGTGATGTCGGTTTTCTGCTGCAGGTGATTCGTAATAATAATAATACCTATACATGTATATATGATATTATTATATCGTACCACGGTGACCAGGACACCTGTAGAACGCCGTTCCGGCCATGCCAAATTCGGGTGGTGCCGAAGTGGGAGGGCGCAAGCGATCCGCGAACGTCATCCGCGGCCTAGATAGCCCTAGAACCTATGCGGAAATACAACATAATGCTATATAACAATCACAGCTAAGGTATCGATTTTTATCATTTTTTCGTTCATTCATTACATATACAAATTTAATTATTTACAAAAAAAAAATAATTTTCAATTTGATACTTTACACGGGAAACTGGATACAAGCTCGTGTGTGATGAGGGTATGATATCCCTCCGTTTCGGACGTAGGATGAATTATATTTACGTTTATATACCTATCCTAGTAAAATGTGTATAGTGTCTCGTTTCAATTATAATAGCGTAACCTGCTGCAATAACCACCCTAAATGTATATTGTATAATTATATAAGCAAATCTTCAGACAAATTCTTCTGAACTGCGAGATAAAACGTACATGCGCATGTGTAGTTATATATTTCGTGCATTGTTTTTTTTTCCGATTTATTTCCAAAGAACCAATAGAAAGCATTCACTTTTTATCTGTAAACCGCGTTTTATAATCACCGACTAAATGCCGTTTTCGATATAATCTCTCTTTCCCCTTGGTGTGCGCCACATCATGTGGCGTTCATATATTACATGAGAACTCTACCCTAAACATTATACAGCCACGCACTGCGCAAGTGACATTAACAATACTAATAAAAATAATCTGCAGTTACTTATCGTTCGACTATATTATATTATCTAACTTAGTACACCGAAGTGGCGAAGTCAAACACATAGTCATATAATATGTGACTGCATACCTATAGAGTATCGTCATAATATATATTGATAATAATATTTTAATATATAGTATAACCCATGTTTTTAGCGTTAATATTTAAGCACAAATATATTTATAGATTCGCATTTATATATACATATATATTATATATTATTTTGTCGTTACGAATATACGAATATTATGGTAATGTAATAATTTATTATTATCTGTCTCTATAGCTTATAATTTGTATTTAATTTTTTAGAATCCAATACAAAACCGTTCGTCTGATATTCAAATTATTATACGAGTACATACAGTAGAAATAATATTATAACACTAGTTTATTATTATAGAATTAATAATGCAGAATAAGTTAAACACAAGACTTTGGTGACACTGCACTAATAAAACATAAAAATTATTAGTATTTTCATACTTACAGTGATTTTACAAATGTGTTTAATTTTCTTCTTCAAAAGCATTCAAATCTTTATTCATAAATAACATTACTTATTTATTTATTTTCTGATGGTAAAAGAAATACATTTCCTATAATAATTTATTTAATAATTGTAAAAAGTAAATAATGGTAGGCCAAAGAAAAATCAATCGAAAAAATGTACTAAATTCGGATTATACTGTATTTTTCACGGTTCAGTGAATATGTTAATTTTTTTATAATTATCATTTTTTAATTTCAAAATATTGTTCTCGGTATTATGAACTTGTCCCAATTTATTGAAAAAAAAAATAAAATTATAAGTGTTTAAATAAAATAATTTAGCTCATTTAAGTGTTATAGAAGCATACTTTTATACTTTATATTATTTAGTTTAAAAAGAAAATATATTGTTGTATTATCAATTTCTAAATATGTATATATAGATTACGATTATCAAACATATTGATTTTGAAACCATGAATATAATATACTATAACTTTTGTTTGTTATATACCTACCTAATATCTAAACATTAATCTTTCGCATTGTGTATACTTACAGTTAAAACAAATATTCAAATGTATATATAAGCATAAAATAATAATTTTGATTATTGCTTGTTATCAAAAACTTTTACACATTTCCTCATGCATTTAGGTAACTAAATAACTGTATAGTTAAAATACGAGTACTAAATATACTGTACTACACATTGTTGTATATCTCTATGATGGTTAAGTTAACTCATGTGGTATTAACATGTCATATGTGAATTATTCAAGAAAATGCATGTTTTGAATTAATAATATTAAATATTCAAAACATATTTAAAAAAAATAATTAAAATTTCGTGAACGGAGTAATAGTAAAAATAAAATAAAATGAAATTGCACTCAGCATATGTTAACCATCTACAAACTTCCCAGACGTTTTTGATCACATTCAAAACATAAACAAGAAAGGCTCAACTGCTCGAGATCCATTAAAGTGCGAGGCCATGTGCGCCTGGCCCAACTTGCAAGCATATAATCATTATAGTCTAACATGTGACATAATTTTATTCTCTTATTTTAATAATGCAAACTATATACGAAATGGGACCGTCATAGATATATTTTGGTTTGAGTACTCCTTGTACGCATATAATTGACATGAAGCCGCTTTAAGCTTAATCGTGAAAATAATATACATCCAAGTCTTAATATGATCAGAGATTTAGATAGTAGGTTTAATATAAAAACTAGCAAGTCTTTATGTATATGGGTGATACATGTACAAAACGCATAATACTGCGTATTAAACTCAAGCATACTTAAATTTAGACACAATACGTCCGTGTGTCGTTTCGAACAGTTCATTAAAAAAAAAAATAATAAGGTAATAATAATAATAGCCCGTATTATTGGTGCACCGACCGCGGTCATGTTATATTATTATAATGCACGCGCTAAGTTATATTATAATATTATATAATATAGCATTATATATAGGTACCGAAATCGACGAAAAAATAATGAAACAGTTAAAATGATTGAAATAATAATAAAAAAATGTGCACAACAGTAATAATAATAATTCGGCGGTAAGTAATTATTATCCATTGTTGTGGCGACGAAATAAGCGACGTCCATAATAAATAATGGTGTTTTAAAGGGACCGAATATCAGCATGGTGTCCGGACGGCGAAGCGCACACGCTTAATAATAATGATTATTAATGTTTTAACAGTTTAGATTTTTTATCTCAAAAAAAAAACAACACTGCTTTTGGCCGTTTATTTTTTCTCCTTCGACTCTGATGCAAATCGATAACCAGCGGCAAGGGCGCATATTTAAGTCATAAATAATTGTTCGGATGGCGTTTTGTGGTACCAACGCCTTCTACGGGACCGTATATATATATATATATATATACATTATACGCATACATACTTAAGTATAGGTATAGGTTACAACGAATTATTAGTGGGGCATACACTTCGTGGCGGAAAAAATTGTTTACCCCAAATTACGTGGGAGTTGTTCAGCCCGTTCTCACCTCTTGACGATCGATCGAAATCATTGATAATACGTAACCATCACCGCCGCAATGTATTGTAGACGCATCGAAATAATATGTTATTCATCGCAGCCCGAAGATATTTTTCTAACACTATACACTGCTGGTAGTGTCGATACGCAACACATCGGTAAATTATCTATATTATATTATATGCGACGTGTCCAAAGTAAAAAGAAGTTAGATTTAATTTTAAATTTTATAATTTTATAAAAATATGCAAACATCGTACCGAGCGTTATTTTGAATTTATAGTCAAATTCGTTGTAATGCATATATTCGCCCGGTAAGACAGTAATCAGTAAAAGTATCTAGAAAAACATTTTAATTGCAATTATTGTACTTTTTGATCACAGACTTGGGTAGAACTAATAATTTAAATTGAGATTAATTAAAATCAGGTAAACGTTTTTATATAAATAAACGTTAAAATTATATAATGTAGGTATGTTCTCTTACTCGGTTAATTTTAATGTTACATCGATATTTTATTGTAAATTTATATCTAAATACCCATAATATAATGAAATCGAAAGCTGTCATCAATTTATTGAGTTTTTATTTGAAATTGTTTATTATTTTAATTAAAATGAAATTCTTTTAAAAATAACGTGCCTTATTCGTATTATATAGATTGTTCAATTATACTATAATATAATAATATCGTTGTACAATTACTTATTTTCCGTTTGACAAACCAATCCAGTGTAAATTCGTGTAACGTTCTATGGGGAGGAATTCCTATGATATTTTCTCACAAAGACGTCACATAATTTCCAATCACAAAATGCATTCCTTAACTAGGGAGCCGCCGTTCATCCTGCCCAATATAGCTGCTACATTGGGTTTGTGAGCGGTGCTCGTTTCCCTATTACGGACGATAAACATAACGATATACGCATTTTATATACTAACCAAAACAGTTGGAAGATTTCAGGTATATATAAATTACAAGACTTATTATACTCACAAACTCGGTTTTTTTTTTTTTTAGGTATATATATGGATATACGAAATAACACAATATCGATTGGCCAAATTGAATCAATTAATCGAAATGATTTTCGAACCGGTCCACGCAGTCGTTCTTATAATCTTATATACGTGTATATAATATATTGGTCGTCCCGAAAACGAAAAGCCACCGCCGCCGCACGACTGTTTATCCCCGCGCGACGTATATATACATATAGTATTAAGTCCCGTATCGACTTCACACTGTGTGATGTATCGCTCGTCTCCTGCAGCAACCCGGAGTACAGCGCACGTCGTTACGCGGGTATAGGTGTACATGCCTGTTATACGCTCTGGTCCAGCGGCAGCATCGGCAGCAGCAGAGAGGGTGTTCGTGGAGTGAGCGAGTCCAGCGGAGAATTGATTGATGAAAACACATTTGTACGGGGAAGTCGATAGATTTGGTGGGTATATACCTATTAATGTTACCTATATATCCTGATATATAAGTACGTGAATGCGGCCATATGCACCGCGTCGTATAGTGCGCGTGTATATTAATAGTATACTGCGTATTGTGTGTGTGCCGCGTAGTATTATAAAACGAAAAATTAAGAAGAGATTTTTCGTCTCGTCCGTGTAACGCCACGATCACCGCCGGACGAACGATTGTCGTTTTTTTTTATATTATATTATCGTTGTATCTCTGTATTATACCTATATATCGTATATTATTTAAATTATTATTATATTATTCTACGATAAAATATATATACGTATACGTACGTCGTTGTTTATCTCTCGTCGCGGATCGAAAGCCGCCACCGTTTACCCTATACATATCATTATGTATATAATATTACGGTATAATAATATTACATTGTATAAATCATTTACACTGTCGCCGCGCGTTTATATACGCGTAATTGGGCGGTTTCTTGTGATCAAGCTGAGCCCGTGCACGCGCACACTCGCGTAATTGTTTTGGTATTTCCTCTTTGCGTTTCCCTGCTAGTCGGCAGACTATAATAATAATAATAATAATAATAATAATATACGATAATGAGGATCTGTTGACTTAGCTGTGCTTTTCGAGGAGACTTTAATCGATCCTATAATAATGTATACACATATTATATAGGTATATACTTACGGGTGTATATCGTATTTCTCCCGCGACGGCCGAATATGAAGTTTTGTCCAATTATTGCGATGGCCGAGGACAATCGCGTATACGATTTATATATATACCTATTACTCACGATGGTCGTGTGATTCGGTCCAGGACGAGGTAATGACGATTGCGATTCCCACGGAGTGAAAACAAAACGCCTGAAATATCCGGTCAAATGCGGGAAAGACACAGAGAGACGGTCGTTATGCAACTCTATCTCGTGCATCTGACTTATGAGCGTCATAAAATTGTACGTCTTTTGTAAATTGTAAAAATACTCATGATTTGTTTTACGGACTAAAATGTCGAAAAAAACCCTACGGGAGAGGCCTAAATTATATTCTTACCTTCAAATTCAACGGTAGATCAATTCACTTGCATCGTGCATGATGCATGGAGTATAAACAAAACTCTAAGCGAACATTCTTTAAGAAGTTATTATATTTAGTGAAATATCATATAGGTACGTAGGTAAAAGTTGATAAAATGTTATGAGTGTATCTTATTTTTACTTCCCCGTAAGTACTGCGGTATACCTTATGTCTTATCGGCCGACGCAAAATAAATATATTTTTCTTTACGCGACATATATTATCTTACTATGGCTGTGTCCTTATAATATTATACTCCTTAATAGATTTGTGGAATAAAATGCCAACAATATACTAATACTAATCATAATTTATTCCTACCGTAGGTACGTGTTTGTAAGAATCACCATCCTACATTATCATAACAATTACAATTATTATTACATGGTATTATTTTTAAAACCGTAATCACGATATTTTTACAACGCGAGTCATACACCAACACGACTTCCAATACCTGGTATCAACGCCGCAACACGTTTCAAAAAAATAAATAAATAAATAAACGTCCCGATGAAAACGTTTAGCTGGAAATCTGACGCGTTTTAAGAACAATCGGACATAATGTATACGTATTTACGGCCCCACAAGTTCATTAATGGGTGTTTAACTGCCGCCGGCAGACAATGGCCGTCGCTGCCGATAAACCCATTAATGTTCAAACGGCGGTGGCGGTGACGTTTAAACAAATATAAAGTTTTGCAATATTTCACCAAGTCTCTCGTACGACCATAATAATTGTGGTACATACCGCTGGCAGCTATGGCACTACTACTCTTAAGTTATGCTTTACGCCGCGTCCGACGGCCGACCAAACAGCCTCACGTAAATTCCACTGATTTAGAGATAAGTAGGTAATTGATTTTAGGGTCGGATTTATGACTGTACTGATTGATTTATAGATTTTTTCGACAAGTGAAAATAAAAGTTAACTCCACTGGTATTAATAATATAGTAATATAAATTAATAAATTTCACCGATAAATAAAAAAACAAATTAATTTTTCATGTACAATTATTATATTATATAATGTACGTGTAAATATAATATAACTTCTAACTAAGATTTAAATGCACGATTAATCGTACAAATATATTGCACATAGTATATATCACAACAAAAACCCTTCGTAAACTAGGTGTAAAAATGTCCAAGTAAAAAAAAAAAATATTAGCTTTTTAAGTACAATAAAGATATTGTGAATAAATGCTAAGTATATTGAATTGAAGTAAATTTATTTTGTTTCAAAAATGTATTTACTTAGTACGTATAATACGTACTATATTATTTATACGTATATATAATACGTATAAATACTTTATTTATAAAGTTGTACTATTATTTTTTTACGCTGCTTCTACTTCATTTTGATAGACATAGGTATAAATACATTAAATCGGTGTATATATGATCTACACAATTAAAATCAGCAGAAAATCAATCATTTAAGTACTACAATTTACAAATGATAGTTTATGACGACTCTCTTAGAATAGAGATGTGTGATTAATTTTAGCTTTAAATTGGGAAAAAATGCTCGCTTTAATGATAAAATCCACTTTTTTTTCACCGTTAAAAAATCGGAAAGGTTCGTCTTATATATAAATAATCTGTAGAATTTACAACCGTCCGGCCAGACTTGACCGGTCACGACGTACTGATCTACCGTACTAGCACGTGCTGGGCGGTGTATTATAATACAAAATATATTATTATGTACCTTTCACTTGTGTATTGCTAATATTTGCGATATTCTGCTGATGAGAATTCGTTTGCGAACCAGCTTATTACGTATAATCATAATATGGGTCATTTATTATACGTTATATTATAGAGCATACCCATAGAAAAATGATAGTAGGTATATTCACCAAGTATTTTAATAATTAATAGTTCGAGAACGAATTGTTTGATAAATATTTGATTGGCATAAAAGCTTAATAGTTAATTATTATCAAAAATACCTTTCTAAAAATCGAGCGTTTCTTTATTATTTTATATTTTTATGGATTTTTAAAATCATCGAAATAGTATTTGAAGTTTAAACAAAATAGATTTATGTTTTTTTGAAAATAATTTATTATAATACGAGGAAATTTAATAATGGCGTGTATTGTATACTGTCGAAAATATTTAGATTACCCTATCTATGCTTTGTTTTTAATATTATATTATAATTTAAACGATATTCTCGTTGATACTAAATTAAAAGTAACACAAATATATAAATATTTTAGATTTTGAACAAAGTGATGAATGTATTGATTTTAGCAGAGCGGTACCCGCACTTGACCAAACTTTTTAAATTGTTTTTCAAACGCATAACTATACTATATCATACATAGGTACATACTATATATTTTTGTATACTTATGAGTCATAATAAGTGTATTAAACATGGGTAAATATCTCAAATTTCATAATTTATTTCAGGTTTTACGTAAGAGTTCAAATTGCTTATATTCTTGTTCAACACGTAAGTATATCTCTATAAATCGAGTATGTACGAGTATAATCATTTTATTTAATTTTAGGTGGTAACTTCTAGTATTGTTCATTATATTGAAATATTCATAGCATCAATAGTGATTTTTTTTTTTTGATTTTTAAGTTTTAACACTTAGATATATTTATATACGATGTAAATGCTTAAACATAGTGAAAATAACTCTCGCATGCTAAACCGATTCAATACCAAAAAAATTTTAAACCACTTCATGAGAATGTTTTCAAGGTTTTTAATTTAAGTGTAATTAATAATTAGTTATTACGTAATACGCGATACCAATGTATTACTTGTAGGTGTATATTATAATTATATGAGGTTAATTTAGGTTAAAATATTCTTTTCCCATATTATAGAGTATAAAAAAATAGAATGCAAAATATGAACAATATTCATCGATCACACTGCAAAAATTATGTAAGTTATACTATTTGTTGGAAAAACGACTTTAACCTATGCGCGATAATTTAAATTATTAATTTCGATTTAAATTTCAACGGTAACAATAAATTACACCACAAACTAAATCAGTGCATTTTTATCAAGTTTTCGATTAAATGTTTCTATAATTTATCTACACGCCATTAGACCACGCGTTCTTTATTAGACAGTATTTTTTCTAGAATGTGGTCTATGGTATTCATCATATACCTATAGGGCATTATTCAACGCCTGGCGCCTATACTCTGTTATTATTACTTTAACGCTTGATCCTCGATGCGAACGAATTTATAATATTTATTCACACGCACCGTACGGGACGAGTTAGCCTTTAGGACAAACAAATTTTACGCAAAATCAATTATACAGCTTACTTCTTCGGAGTGACAAGCGAACACGTAGGTTAGACCTATGTTGCGCCAATTAAAGCTATATCGCATGATCATAATATAATATATCTATACCTAATAATGTAGGCGATCAATCGGCGGCCAGAGCGAGGAAACACACCGAGAGACCATAAAACAATTAAAACACACACGTCTAATATCAACAATATTATATTATAATTATACCATAGTAGTATATTATTATAATATTATTATCGTTGTACAATATATAGTAAGACGTCGCGACGGCGGCCGACCAAATACGATAACCGCCGCCGCCGCCGCCGCCGCCACCATGAGAACGCAATCGCGACCGCGGAGATAGTCATCTCGGGCGGGTACGTGCCCGACGTTTCGGGTTTGTTTTTGGTTTTCCTAATTGACAATTATTATTATTGTTGTTTTTGTGTTGCCGTTGTATTGTAAAACAAGCGCGAGCGTTTATCCCCCCGGTCGTAAGTAATTCAGCGGCCGGGTTTTTTTTTCTCTCTCCGTTAAAGGTTTAAGAGAAAAATCTCACGGTTCTATTCAGACGTCCGCGGGTTAACCGCAGCAGTTGTCGTGTCCGTTTAATTTATTTATATTTTTCCTCGTTATCGTTCGACGCGGTTTTTCGTTTGTACCTAACCTACCGTCGCGGCGGTACACGTATAATATGATAACTAATAATTAACAATACGTATCCGCATCATATTATAATATGTTCTAATGTTATAAATTATAATTGGCACCTACTGCACTGTCCATCGGCGACTTCGATTTATTTTTGCTGTCTTATAGGGCGACCCACTTGACGAGTCAATTTTTTTTCGACTACCGGCAGATTCGTTGTCGACCGTCGAGTAACACTATAAGGTTATCTGACGCATAGCTAAATATGTCTGCGTAAACTTTTATTTTATTAATTCACTCGCTAAAGGTTAAATCGAATTTATCGGGGATCATATATACGTACATACCGATGCATGTATTTCGATTTGAGCGCGGGTTCCCGGCTTTTTGGATATTTCGGTTTACGTGTCCATATCAAATCGGATAATTATACCGCTCGAGCGATGTTATATCAATAAACTCTTTATTTTTTCCACTTCAAGATTCGATCGTGTTATTCTTCCCTCGTCCGACTCCTACAATTATGGAGTGTGTTTCGGTTTTGGTGAACTTATCAAAACAGACTGTGAAGTCCACACCATAGTACGCATATTCCGTTTTCACACCGGAAGGTAACAACGATAGCACATCATGTAGAGTGTGACGAAGCCAAAGTAAATTTATTTACTCATGATGACCGATTTCTGCGTTTTCGTCGTTTTATATATCTTACCTAAGTCTAAACACATACAACTTATGTGTTCCACGCGTGCCCAGACATTTTTCTAGGGGAAAGCAACATTTTTTTTTATCTAAATACATAGGTAGAACTATTTTTAGAAGCTTATTTTTCATTGGGAATTTTGCCGATTGCTGTGGAAATAACATTGTTCCAGGGGGTAGGGCAAGTGCCCTGTCTTGCCCCCCCCCCCTTGGGGACGCCCATGGTTCCACAAAGCAAACACTCTCGATCGCCTTCACGAGTCTAAATATAATATACTGACTGTTATTACTATATATTATAATATTATATATATTATATATACTTATCCAGTGGCGTCATGAACACTGTATACATAAGGGTAAACAATATTATGAAGCTACCCACCCACCAACGAATCAAATTAAAACCTGTCTAGTGTCTTTGTATATACTCGTATATTTTGTTTATTACAAAACAAATATTGTTATTATTTTACGATAGGTATCGATGAACATTAGTGTGATTATAAGTTTTATTATTTAACCTATAATTTCCAATAATAAATACGTTATACAATATACAAAACAGTGAAACCTCTTGATACCGAACACTCTCGGTCGCCAAAATATTGTCCACTATGTGTAGTGAATTAGTTAAGGGGGTAAACGAAAAAGGTACAATACCAAAAAAAAAATTATACGCACACCTATGTATATTTGTACTATTTGTGTTTGTGTATTAGTATTTAAAAAAAAGCTTTCAGGCACAGTTTTTTTTTTATCATTTGAAGCCGAACACATTAATTGCGTGGCCGTTGAATTTTGATTTCGCTTGACAACGATTTTTAAAGTTCGGCGCCGCTGGATACAGGCCTTAAGTTTTATAATATAGGTTAACTTAAACTATTGTTAAAGCTAATAGAGCGTAAAATTGATTTCTCCGGACGAAAATTTGCTTTGTTGTAGGTACCTATAACCTATGTGTCCGTAAGATGAAGACAGCCGCCGTGGCGCCCTCTTAAAACTGGTAACTATTGTTTAGGCGGGAGTATGATATTATTAACAGTTCGCCTCGAAAGGCGTATTTCGCGCATTGCGTTATCGCGTGCGTCTGCCCGCAGCAGCCTGTAATTATTGTTTTACATGTTTTCGGTGCGTCTTACGCCCCCGTTGCATATTTGTTGTAATTTTCTTCTTTTTTTTTTGTGACGTTTAAGCCGTAGTCGTCACAACACCCTCCCCCCCGCATCCGCTGAATTTCGCTTTGACTGTTCGCGTCGTGCTTGTACGCAACCGCCGACCGACGTACTCCGTGGCGCTACATAATTGCGCGACGGGCACAAGACTACACCATTGGTCGGTAGTGCCATCTCACCGCCACCCACGCGCGGTAATATTCGTGTTTGTCATTATGTAGGAACAGTGTTCACCGCCGCCGCCGCCGCCGTCATCGTCATCGAACCAAGCGTCAGCTGATGCCGTCATCGGATCAGAAATTAAGCTTTTTTTATTATTATTATTTATTTGTCGTTGTTTTATTTTATCCACAGATATATTATATATCTGTGGTTTTATCTTTAATGTGAGCTGTGTAACCTGTGTGTATCGTACATTCGTCCCCACATATTTATTTGTTAGGTGTGATCATACCCCTCCCTAATGTGCATGCTATTTACACATACATAATATGTAGTATATAATATAATATATTGATTAATCGGCAATATTTAAATCGCAATACAATTTATCACTTGTTTTTATTTTTTGTTCTTTCTTACTTAAATTTTAAGTACCGGCTTCCACTCACGATTCAAAGGTTTCACTCACGGAGATTCACGTCCGCCAGTGTCGCGGGGCCTGCTGCAGTTGTAGACGTTATACGTTCGATAGCTCCGCGACGGTGCGTCATCAACAACAGCATAAATGTGTAAAATGAACACTGTACTAAAATATACTTACTATATGCAAAATTACAATAAAAATCATCAAAGTTCAATTATAATAATATAGTGACTGTCATTTAAAGTGTTACGTATTTTGAGATTTTCTTATAGATAACTTATGTAAGATGAGTATTATAAATGCACTCGTTCCCGAAAAATCGTCCATTATTTTGAAGTATTTTTTCTCGATGATTGGGCATAATTATTGCATACGACAATATAGATTGCGTTTGTTTCGTAAAATATATTTATTTTATGATGCTAATTAATCGCATACTAAATTAAAATTAATAAATTATACTTACTCATTAATAATAGTTAAATATAAAAATATGCTTACTGCTTACAGTGCTTACGCCAAACGGCCAAACAAAACTATCCACCCACCTAAAATTGTTTGAGACAATTGTTCCAAAAAATGTCGTGACATCACTGAATAATATCAACAACGGCAATTTCCCACGGGGACTCCAACATTTCAACATTCTATATTATTTATATATTAATTTAGTTTTTCTCTCCATACACATTATACACGCAACACGTAGGTACCAAAATCTCATTGTTTTTTATTATTCTTTTATTTAATATTGTATGTTATTTGTTATGTCCTCGTGGTACAGTAGGCGGTGTTTTTATAGCTCCTTTTTTTTTCATAAAAACTTTTTATGCCGAGAGACTTTCCTTGTGCTTTGACTAAATATAAATACTCTTGTTATTAGCATTAGGTACTTATATCATAATTTTCCAAAACACGAGTTTTTCATAATATAGATGTATGTTATATATTTATTTCTTCCTATATCTTATCTATTTAGGTATCAAGTACACCATTACTATAATAAAATACTTTACGTACCTGCGTTTGCAGGTCTCGTCTGTAAGTTAATCACTTTTAAAATTCAATCAAACAAAGCTTTACAGTATACAGAACCTGCAGGTAACTCACATTATGCCAGGTGCTACTCTATCTTAAAGCCTATATAGACGTATAATAGGAAAATCCTATCAAAGGTTAAAAATCTAAAGGCAAAATCTTTTCTATTAATCGATTTCCAAAACAATCATAACTTTTTTTGCTTTAATAGACTAAAAAAACTATAAGGTATGATGTTTCATTTGTATTTTTCTTTATCGTTCTTATAAAATGTTTTTATATATTATACTTGAAAAATAAACTATACTGCATATTTTTAAAATTTTTAGTATATACATTTTAATGTAATGATTAATAAATAGGTATTTTACTCATTTATTTGACGCCATGATTTATACGCTGTTTTTATTGTGTACAATATTTACATATAAGCCTAAGAGTAATTCAACAAAAATACAATTTAGAATTATAATTTAAGAAAATTGCTTCAACTTTTTATCATACATTCTAATTCCAAGCACGATCTAACACAATAGCATCTTTAAACTCAAAATATATTTTCGAACGTTTATTCTTCTTTTAAATGTATAACAAATAATATTTTAATCCAATATCGTTTTACGACCAATCCTATACAACATAACCATCCCAATTTTGAATATCGCTTTTAAGTATATAAACATATTTCGATTAATTTCAATTACACTGCTTTCTTATTCAATTTACCTATGTCTGACAAAAATTACACGTTCGCTAAGACCTATTTACGATAATAATAATTGTAATCGACGGTTAAGTACCCGCATAAATATATACACGCGCGTGCGTTTGTTTCTCTGTCAGTAAAAGGTAAAACACACATCTCGGGGGCATTCATTTATTTACTTTATCGTTTGATCTAAAAGCCAAAATTACGTAAATCACGGTCAAGTGGTTATACTCAGCTATTATTGTACACACTCGTACACAAACACATTTATTACAGGTGCATTACCGCGGACGATTGCGGTAAGGAGGGAAAAATAAAGAACGGTGGTGGTTTAATAATAATGAAATTAAAGACCTACTCGTCCTGCGGCGTTGTAAATAAGGCCACCCCCTATGTTTGTACATTTATTTTTTAGTCGATTATATTTTGTTTTTTATCTCCCTACAATCGTAAATACCTGGTCACCGAAACCCTTGAATTATTAAGGGCGGACACAAAATTAATACGAATCATACTTTTGTGCCCGGCACCAAAAAAAAAAAAAAAAAACTGTCTAGTATAAATAATATTAGGTTATTTTGACCGATAATATACACACGGCTAATAATCATATTAAAACTATAATTCAAAGAAATTGATCATTACAAAAAAAAAAAACGTATATTTATACACTTATGTATAATAGGTATTATATAAAGGGATGATAATATTAAACATAGTATTGTATACAATATTATACAGCAATTATTTTAAATTATTCTTCAAAATTACAAAAATCAAAATGAATAACTATTAATGCACAGCACAGATTTGAAAGTATTTTCATTGAGTTTAGTAAATAATGTTCGTCAAAAATTCCAAGTATAAAAATGTCCAAGTACATGAATATATATCAAAATTATTAAAGGAAAACACGAGGGAATACTCAAGTCTCAAATATAAAAATGGACAAGTACCTAAAAATAAACAATAGTTGAACAGAAAAGTATTATTTTTATTAAGTATAATATTATAATAGTATTATTCTTAATAATGGCTTACAGTACATCCCATAATTACACAGTTACAATAAATAACAATTATCTATTTTCAAATCTGCAGGTATGGGTATGTAACTTTAAAATCATATTCTTATAAGACTGTATATTACAAAAATATGTTATATAAATATATATATCTATACACCACCCAAAAAAACTCAAACCAAACGTTTAATAATATTAAATCATTTTAATAGCCAATATCAACTTTTAAAACTGCTTCACAGATAAATATAACACGTTTGGTACAAAGCTTATAAATTTAAAATTATTTCAAGTTTTATAGAGTTGTCTATATTGTCTATCTGTCGCATGACAGAACAATAGGACACTTTAAGGCTACTTTGAGTATATACAATTATTGCTAAAATTTTAATTTTGTTACATTTAAAAGCTAACAGTGTTAATACCTACTTATAATTTATAAGCAACATATTTTATCATGCCATCAATACGACCAAATTTATTTATATTATGAAATTAATGAATTAATTTTGGACCATTAATTTACCTTACCGAGGCAATTTTTTGGATTTTGTAACTTGATTTTAATTATTTTAAATTTTAAGTTAAATTATTATAATGATAAAATCGTTAATAGTTTCATAACTTTAAAGTTTCAATAGATAAAGTTTTTAAATATAATATACATATTATATCTTATGAGTTATGAGAATCAAGTGAATTTGTACCTATGCATTTGCGTATTTATTCTGGTTGATCGTATGATTACTAATTGAGCACAACATTTTGTTTCATGACCTAACGATTTAAAGAATAAAACTTTCAGTGCATATTTTTGCATACTTCGACAATTTTCTATTTTAAGGATTACCTATTTTACAGTTTTAGTTGCATACTTCGATGTTTTTTTTTAAACATTTTTTAATATACACTTTTGTCTATTAAAATATAAGAAAAAATATTATATTTTTATAGTTTCGATAAATATCAAAATTAATTATAATTGGTATACCTACTTATAAATGGTTTTCCCAAATATGACCTTAGAATTTAGATCAATAATTGGAGAAATAAAATACGTACAAGATAAGATAATATGGATTCCGACCATGATTGACCATTGACATAATTTAACTATTCAAAAAAATACTATTTTTTTGCCAATTAGTTTATGCATATTTTCTATTTTTCGTGCATAATAATATATATATATATTTAAAGCTTAAGCCATACATATTTATGCATATTTAAGATTTTTAAGCTCATATTCGGTTGGTTAAAAATTCATATAAATCCGCGCTCTACTGATGTTATAACTTTATAAAAATGTAAAAACTTTTATTCATGACATATTTATACAATTACGAGTATACTTAAGTAAATCGAACTTATAATAATACACGTGAAACTTTAGTCACACGAACTAATACACGTATATTACAACTACGCGAATAGGGACCACTAAAAAATAAAAATAATAATTTATCACGCATGAGAAATTAAGTGCTGCGCTCTTGGAGAAATCGTGGTATCTATACACACTGCATCTGTAGGCCAGACATCTCTCTCATATACCTAATACCTACTAATAGACGGAACAGGTATATGGTTGTATAGCTGTATAAGGTCTTCGACAGTAGTTTTCAATTTTTTTAAAACCCAGCAACTCTCATACCACACCAACAGCTTTTTAGAACATTTATTTTTATTTAGTTTTTCTTATTAAAACACAAAATTAGAAAAATAAACTTTATTTTATATTTTTATTATTAACAGTTATCATCATTATCGTACTTCACGCAATTTTCGAAATCTTTATTCGTCATTATTTTTAATCTTATGAACAAAATCTCACACCTAGAAAATGCATAATTATAATTATTTTCAAGTTTTTAGTGAGTTTCAATTTCTGGTTTTCGTTAAATTGAACGTTATACCTAGTAGTTTTTATTGTATTTTGTTAATATGGTGTAATCAATTATCAAATAACCAAGTGATTAGTTTAATTTATCAACGGAACTGTTTGCATTCGAAGCCCAACGAAACGAGTTACCTTTCGTTTTGTCAAGGTATTGTAGTAAATCAAAAATGATCGTAGTTGCGCAATATATATTTTATATTATTAATTCTTTAGTTATAATTATTATTTATCTTTTAATTTATGTGAGATTTACCATTCATATATATTGAGCACACAATCTGAATTACTACCCTCTTATGTATATATCTGCACACGCATGTAGATACATATATAAGGATTTGTATTATAAAGTAAATTAACTTACCCTTGTTTGATTGTCCGGTATTCGATGGATATATACTTAGTATTAATCAAAGGAAAAATAACACACTATTGATGATATTATAACACTTTTATTATTAATCACTTATAAAAACAGATTCGACTAATAAGTACATATTATTGAAATTCTTAACGTACATCCACTGCCAAAGGCGTACGCAGGGAGAGTGATGTCGTGTACCAGAGCCTGATGGTTGATGGGTGTCTTTAGAGCCGGCGGTGTAATAAAATTATATAATGGTCAAAGGACATAACAGTGTCTGACCACATAATATGTTTACTATCGTGTGAATAATTTACTGAACATATGTGCGACTATGTACACGTAAGGGATTATGATGATGCCACTATTATAGCGTTATATGTGGCTATCATTACAGTATGTTTACTTTTTTAATTTTAATTAGTTATAGTGGTTTCTGGTAGTGAATTGAATATTAAATGTAACGTGCATGTGTGATTTATTTAATTTGTTTTTTTTTTTTATTGAAATTGTTTTGTCGTAATAAAATATATTTTTACCAATGAATTTCCAACTTAAACCGTTGTGATTATAGGCAACTTTAATATGCTTACACATTTCAATGCAATAATTTAAATAGCACAATGTATGGTATGTATTATTGAGTACTTTTTTGGTATACATTGCAAGTTACAATCTTTGACACATTTGTCTTGGACTTTTTAATACTTGTTTACTAATTAACATAATTTACCTATATTTTCAGGTCCTATAACCCTGGGGAGACAGATTTAAAAAAGTGTACTTATTTATTAGTGCATACGTTATGCTGGCTAATATATCTGCCTGCTCCGACCAGCAACTCATTCACAACCAACTAGTCAACGTATAATAAGAACAGGTACTATAACATTTTGTAATTTTTTTAGGTAGAATTTTTTTTTTTTTTAATGATCCATGATGAATGTAGGATGTAAAAAAAACTAAAACGATTTTTTTTTTTTATTCAGAAACAATCAGTGGACGGTCCTCCTCCACCTCCATTTGATTGTCTTCTTTGTTCTACAACAGAATTAGATAATATTTTGTATTTACTATAGTTTTATGAATAGTGTATATGTGATAGGCATATAGTTAAATCAGGCATTTTATTAAGTTACATTTTTATATAGGTAATTTCACTATCATCACTAATGGTTTTTTTTTATATAATATATAAATTAATCAGTAATAATTAAAAGAAAATATCGTTACATTTTTTAATTTTTTAAAATCATTTACATCATTTCAACTAAGTATCTAGACTGGTAGTGAAATTGAATAAAAAATGAACTTATTTGACTATAATGTCATTTAGTAAAATGCTTTGTTTGACTAAGACATAATATATTTAAAAAAACTTATTCTTCAATGTATACACATATTCTTTAGTAGTTTAGTGGTACACTATTGCGGTGTTTGAGGATGATAGTTGCCCTAATTTTTTTTTTTTTTTTTATGAACATCAGGGATATTCAGAATTTTTTTGGGAGAGAGTGGTTGTTTAGTTAAATTACAAAATAATCCTTAATAAATACACATTTAATGTTTAGTTGCAAATATTTTAGATTCTGAATGTAGTAATAAATATATTTTGATATTGTGTGGTTATGAAAACCAAAAATGAGTCATTTTAGTTATTTCAATTGTAATGGGTGTTTCGGGCGGCAGTTCTTATGAGAACAAAGTTTGATTGAATAATAATAAGATTCTTTATTATTTATAATGCTAATCACAAAAAAGTATTTTACATATATAACATCATTATGAGTGAATACAATATAAAGGTGGTGTAATAAAATATTATACGATACGGCGTATAATATTACTTATATAAAATTAATACGCGATTTCAATATTGAATTATATTTAAGTATATATACATACCTATATATTTTGAATATAATATGAAGTAATACATATATATATTAATCGGATAATGATCGTAACAGAAATTGTCATTCATATAGTACATATAGATATAGTGTTCTAGGTACTCACAATTATCAGCGGGTATGTTGTAATCTACTACTAACCAGACAGCCCATTATTCCGTAAGAATCTTGACTAGGTTTTCAAGTCGTAAGAACATTACGTTTTGGGTAGCGCAATCAGGTCCCCTATATACATTATGGGCTCTACAGTCTACAGGCCGTATGTAAAGTAGTTTACTCTACATACGGAAAGACATAGTACACGTTATGGATCAACTACCGCGGCGGGGAAGCGCGCTCTATTGTAATAAATATAACTTGTTGTGTGAAAATAATAGTTATGTACAGACAATTATCGTTACATAGTCCCCTATTCCTTTATTGTCTCTTTTGAACTACATATATACATGAAAATAAGACAAATCAAAGATGACAATAAAAGAAACACGTAACGTTTAAATTATTTTTTAAAAAAAAAAGGAAAAAGAAAATACAATGATACTGCTAAGGTGAATGTGGTGTTGATACATGCAGCTCATGATGATTTCGATACTTCCTGCTGATACCACTTCTGCCTCCTCTCTTTTCGCTTCATGGTAGTAGTAGGATTCCCGGGAATCTTACCGATAGTATCCATGGTGGTTGATTGATGGATTTGTTCGACTGGTTCCTCCTGCTCGGGTTCAAGTACCTTCTTCGTTTTTTTCTGGTTGGTGGGGTATAAATTGCATAATAGTGTCTATAATATTTTTGCCGTGTATAGCCTTATCCGCTTCTTGAATCATCTTGTTTTCGTCTTTTACAATGTCGTTTTCGTCCAGTTTCACTGGTTGACCGAATTTGTTGGTTAATACGATTGAGTCATGTAGCCGTATATTGTTTTGTATTTGACATTTAGTAATCCTGGTAGCTATTTGTCTTTGATATTGAGCTAGAGCCTTCTTCTGATCCACCGGTTTTTCTCTTGTTTGTATCACTTGTAATCTTCCAACAGATTGAGTGGCTATGTGTTTAGCTTCATGAAAACTCTTCGGCTTGTCCTTGTTGTTATCCCTAGTATCCGGAGGAATTATATGATGATGCCCTATACCTTCTTCGTCATCGCTTATATCCGTGTATTCGATTTCTAAGATGTCGGAATTTTCAGCAGATTCACTATCTGATCCAAATGCGTCATGGATTCGGTGTTTCATATTCTGTTGAAACTGTATGGTCTCTTCATCGCTATCATAGTGATCTTCGCCGAATAACGACACCATAATTAATTTGTTTTGTTCCATGATAATTGCTTGAAATATCAATAATTAGAGATATGAATATTTTATTTATAGTTATTATCCTTCTATCCCTTTACATATATACAAAACATAACACAAACATATAGATACATATAAATATCTATTTTTTTTTATTATTATTATTATTATTATCGCCGTTGTGTATCACCATTATCCTTGGGAATCATATCAGGTGATATATGTATAGGGTTTAATATTTTGCATATTATAAGTGGTTGACTTCTTTTCTTCAATTACTACCACCGTGTTATTTTTTTTTTTATTTCAATAATTGTGTATGGTCCACGGTATAATAAAAAAAGTTTCTTGATTTCGTGATCTTGTGCCGAAGAAAGTCTATGTTCTTTGACCAGTATTTGTTGACCTACAGAGTATTGTATTAGGATATTTATTCAATTAACAAATAGTCTAAGGATGCCGCATACTCTTAATGATGTTTTTATAGTATATACCATTAGTTCTTTTGTATACATGTCCTTATATATCACTGAGTATAGCTCATTCGGTTTAGTCTGTTTCGACACGTTTACACGCTCCGACTTTTAAATTTTCACAAGTGTTAATTTTTCGTTTCATCATGTTTAAATGCGAACAGTGCCCATCGGAGTTTTCCCGCAAGGACAATTTAACCAGACACATGAAAACACATGATAAAGTCTGCTTTCCATGCGTGCAATGTGCTAAATCATTTAGTTACCAATCGAACCTTGTTCGCCATATGAAAAACACTCACAACCATGTACGATGTGATATCACGACTCCACAAGTACAAGATGTACAGCGAGGTGAAATAGAGATTGCCCCAAACATAATAGTGTCAGATCAGCCAGCAGGTCCCTCAAATCAGCCTCAAAATTCAAATAATACACCAAACCAACATTTTGACGATGATGGGTATGATGATTTATGCGTAGAAGTCTTAAAACATGTCGAAGAAGCCGGACTATGGGATGTGACAGGTAAGATTTTTATATATTATCAGTGCTAGAATTTTTATTTTAAATAATATATCCGTATTATGGTAGGTGAAAAACGCGTACGTGTTACACACCATCACGTACGAAAAAGGCTCGAATGGATATAGCTAATAAACTACGCTTTGTTGAAATTAAATCCGCACGTGGTCGAAAAATCGTATGGTATTACGCTAAAAATCTAAACAATTTCGAAAATTATAGTTCTTTTTTCCAATCGTTAAAAATAGAACTTGTTGATTTATTAAAATCAATTGTTGCCATATCACCAATTAAATTTAATTTGAAACTAGAAGCTACTTACAACCAACCACATGTAGATAACTCTTCGCAAAACAGGTCTTTCAAGACATCGGCTAGTCCAATATTTATTGATTACGATATAAATGTATTAATAGATGAGGCGTTCGCTACTTTACTCGATGAAGAGGAGATTTATAAAGATTTAGTGGTTTTTCATTAGAAAAAATTGACGGTCTTTTATTAATCGTTTACAAATACACACCCATGGGTGATACTCCAAATATTCAAATCCCGATTAGAAATATTGATAACAATACTAATACTGAAAATAATACTAATACCAAAAATAATACTAATACCGATAATAATAGTAATACCGATAATAATACTAATACCAATAATTATACTAATAATACACAGGATAATAGTTCTTTTAACGAAGAAAATGTCAATTACGCTGGCTCGTCCTATATTCAGCTTCCTCCTTCTTTAATTAATAAGCGGGCGACAATCAACCCACAAAATAATGATAATTATTGTTTTAAATGGGCCATTCTGGCAAAACATGTAACGGGCCCAAATAAACATCGCGTAGGTGAAAATTATTATCAACATGAACAAAAATATAATTTTTCAGGGCTAACATTCCCAACACCGTGGAGTGAGGTTAAAATTTTTGAAAAAAATAACCTGGGGGTGTCAGTTAACGTCTACGGAGTTAAAAAAATATCTTTAGAACGTAGTCATGTATACCCAATAAAAGTAGTAGATGAAGAAAAAGCCAACCATTTTGATATAATTTTATATAGTGACGATGAAAAAAGCCACTATGTATATATTTCAAATTTTTCACGCCTTATTCGTTCACAAACTACTTTACACGGATATTCGGCTTATTATTGTAAACGGTGTTTTACGTCATTTGATAATCAAAATTTAAAACATAAATTAAGCGGACGGCTTGCTCTCCAACAGCATAAACTTATTTGTGGGTCACATAGACCTATTCTCCCCATTATGCCCGAAGTTGATTCAATGCTTGAATTTAAAGCGTGGGGAAATGCACAACGCCACCCATTTACTATTTACGCCGATTTCGAGGCACTCCTAATAAAGACCGATGAGCGCAGGGGGAGAATACGACAATAATACATAAGAATAAACCTATGAGTTATGGTTTTGTAGTGAAGGTGTCCGATGACGTACCATTAGAGCTGCTTGAGAAGTATAATATACCAATAACACCGGTTATTTATCATGGTAGTGGTTTTTTTTTCTATAGGTATACGAGGAGGATTAGTTCAGGCGAGCATGAGGTATGCCAAAGCCAATAATTATAAGACACCTGATTTTGATCCAACAAAACCAAACTCGTGGCTGATATATCAGGACTGTGAGTAGAAGATATTTTAAGTTAATTCTTTTTTATATTAATTATGTTTTTAGGTAATAATCTGTACGGATGGGCAATATTGCAATACATGCCATATGGTGGTTTCAAGTGGGTTGAACCCAACTTGAAAGGTCTTTTTGATTTAACCGATACCTCCCCTATCGGTCGAATATATGAAGTTGACGTGACGTATCCGGAAGAATTGCATGACTTGCATAACGATTTACCTTTCCTACCTCAAAACGGTGTACCTGTAGGATCAAAAGTGACAAAACTGATGGCTACTTTCGAGTCAAAAAATAATTATATTGTTCATTATCGCAGTCTATAGCAAGCCATTAAAAACGGATTAATAGTTAACAAAGTAATTTTTAGTTTTTTTTTTCACATTTCTACAATACTTTTTTTTTATATAGGTGCATAGAGTAATACAATTCAATCAGTCAGCATGGCTAGCCGAATACATTAAATTAAATACGGAGATGAGGAAGAGAGCTTTGAATGATTTCGAGAAGGATTTCTTTAAGCTTATGAACAATGCAATTTTTGGTATGTATATACATTTAGCGTGATAAAGATTTTATACTAATGTTGTACTTTACAGGAAAGACTATGGAACAGGTTCGTCGTAGGATAAAAGTAGAATTGGTATCGAGCGATGATAGATTACGGAAACTTATAAACAACACAATATTTAAACACGCAACGGAATATAACGAAAACTTGAGTGCAATAACATTGGAGAATAAAATCATAAAATTCGATAAACCTATATATATAGGTATGTATTATACACACATTTATATTCTTAATCTTAAAATTATAAAATGTTATCAGGACTTGCTGTACTGGACATAAGCAAGACTCTTATGTATGACTACCATTACAATGTCATGAAGAGGCACTATGGAGAAAAAATATCACTCATGTACACTGATACTGGTGAATTAATACTCTATTTTAAAACTAACTTAATTTCCACTAATAAATTAATGTTTATAGATTCACTTGTGTATTTTATCGAAACCGACGATTTTTATGAAGATATGGCAAACAACGCAATTTTGCTTGACCGCATGGACACGTCAAATTTACCACGAGATCGACCCTGTTTTATTGCTGAAAGAAAAAAAATTCCGGGACTATTTTCAGATGAGACCAATGGTGATATAATGACAGAGTTTTGTGCGCTTCGCTCAAAATCTTACTCGTATAAGATAAATGGGATTGATTCTACCAAAGAGGAAATTAGGGCAAAGGGCATCAGAGTACATGTTGTCAGGAATCATATGACATTTGAAGATCACAGACGATGTTTGTTTGAGGGTATGAACTCGGTTGTAAATAGACGACCGAATATATCTATACGTTCGTTCAATCACCAGTTGACAACAATTCGAACCAACAAAATTATATACATTTTTCTTTACGTTATTAAAATAATATATGATAACAGTTGATAATAAAATGATCAGTGATAAGAAAATGATAACAGTGATAATGATAACATAAAATTGATGTCGGTTACGTAGTGGATATGGCGGCGGCGGGCGATGGATGAGGGATGAGGGGTGCGGGATGAGTGATGAGGATGCGGGATGAGTGATGAGGATGCGGGATGAGGGATGAGGGATGAGAATGAGGTTTTAGAATCGGCTAAATCATACTACTATTGCCAATGTTTTGTATCCTTGGTTAATTAATCAAAAAGTTGACTTTCCAGTTATTATTTATTTAGATGGTCATAAAAGCCATCTGAGCTTAGAATTGGCTGAATTTTGTTCGGAAAAAAACATACATTTATACTGCCTTCCTCCTAATGCTACTCATATTCTACAACCCTGTGATGTGTCTATATTTAAACCATTAAAATCTTATTGGAAAGAAGTAACAAAGGAACACAATTTAAATTCTAATAGTCCAATAACAAAAAATAATTTTGGAATTTTATTTCAAAAAGCATTTGAAAAAGTTAAATCCGAGTCAATTATTAGTGGTTTTAGAGCTTGTGGGCTTTTCCCACTAAATCCTGATGCTGTTGACTATCAAAAATGTATTCCAACTAGGCAAGCTGAAATAAACAATGAAGAAATTCTAGAAATATCAACAACTCCAAGTAATGAAGACTACCTATCATGTCAGATAGTTATTAATTATGTACTTAAGGATTATAATGTGGAAGATATTATGAGTAAAGAAATATATCTTGCAAAAGTTTGGAACGCCTCTAAATTGTGTGTGGATAATATGAATACAGAAATATCAACGACATGTAACTCCTTTGACATTTTAGACTTACCTGTAGAAATAGATACAAATTGTTCTTTTAATAAAGAGGAGTTAGAATCTTTGGGTGTTGGATTTTTAAATACAGAACTAACAAACAATGAAGACTTTAGTAGAACAACATTAAATGAAAACCTTCTATTTGAAAACAATTTGTTACATATTGAATCCGACACTGATACTCAATTTCAATGTTTAACTAAAATAATAAAAATACCAGAGATATTACCGATATTACCTGATGCAGAAATATTAACAGAAACAAATAATCAACTAGAACAATTACTTACACCTGTAAATTCTCAAGATATTTTTAACAAAATAGATACACAACATTCCAAATCAATGGAAAATCTTGTTTTGGAAAACAATTTGTTAAATATTGAATCTGACACAGATATTCAACTTCAACATTTAACTTCAACCAGCACCACTTCTAACAACATTCAAGAAATGTTTAATGAAACAAACAAAATACATTATGAATATCAAGAGTCCTCCACTTCTACAAATATTCAAGAGGTTTCACAATCGCATACAGACAGTTCACCAAACTCACTATGGAATAAACATTTCAGCTGGCCGAAAGAAAACAAAATGAATCCAAATTTAAAAAGAAAAAGACCTATAGTTCCATACGCAATAATAAGCAAAACATGGAAAGATATGCAGGTTGAAAAAGAAAATCTAAAAAAATGAAAAAAAGAAAGTCTTATAGAAGAAAAACGCAATGCACGAATATTAAAAAAAAATACCTAGTACCCAGTACCTAGGTAGGTATTTTTTATATCGTTTTAAATGTGTTTAATCAATTAGTGACTATAGTTCCTTATTAATACCTTAAAATGTTTATTTTATGTTTTTATTGTAATGGCAAAAAAGAGCCTTTTTGTTTTTAATTATCAATTGTTATAATAAAAATTGTTAAATTGGCAATATTTTATGTATTTGAAATATTATTTGGATTTTTATAAGCATAAATAAATTACTATATAGTAACTGTATATACAGTGATATACAGTGTACAACTATCAATTTTATATTACCTAAACTAATAAATATATTATTAAGAGTTATAGTTCAAACCATAGTTACATTTCCACCAAAAATATTGCTTGTTCATTCACTGGGTATTAGATGTTCATTCACGGGATCAATATGTTCATTTACTAGGAAATGATGTTTTTTTTGGTTTATTAATTTTTAATTATTTATTGATAACTAATTTAAAATAAATTTTTTAATATTCTTGCATAGAATTATTCAATGAATGCAAAATATATTTCAAATAACTTGGAATACCAAAAATGTCTATAATATCATTACTTGAAGTTTGAATAGTGCTTGTGTGTTCATTCATTAGTGCAGTTACCTTGTATTATTATTTTTATCAAAAGTAAATTAAAATTATAAAAATAAGTTGATGTAATTTTTGGGCTTGTATTTCCTTTACTAATAAAGATATTAAATTAATATAATAAATATAAAATTAAAATATTTGTTTATATTTGTAGGTAGGTATGGTCTGCGGACCATAAATTGGTGGGAACCAGGGCCATATTTACGCAAGGACAAAATAGACATTTGTCCTGGGCCCACATGGCCAAGGAGCTCACCGGTAACTATCACTAACTATGTAATATTATGTACTAATATATTATTTTGTTGAAATAAAAATTTATTTTTTATTTTATCCTGAGCCATATATTTGGTAAATCAGGCTCTGGTGGGAACCTCTGAATTAAATACGTATAATATGGTATAAGTATATGACGGGTTTCAAACACATTTAGTTACAGAAATTATTAAAAGCATTTGTATTTTCTAATTTTATTTAGGAATTTAAATTACAATGACTTATAAATATTATTTTTAATAAATCCTACTCTACTATTTTTTCTTTTATAACTTCAATATAATAGGTACTAGGTATAATTTAAAATATAATTTTAATCCTGAACTGGTTCATAAAACGTCACTCCGATGTAAATTTGTTCAAGAATTACTAACGACAGCAAATCTTATGAAACATTTTTTACACATCGCAAATTATATTATGCATTTAAAGAAATTCTAATTGTTTGTGTGTTAACATTACTTATCCAGTTAAAAAATAAAAATATTAATATAAAGTTACGTCAATGTTGTACTTACTTTAATTTTGGTGTAGGTATGATTTTTAAAAATCGCCGTTGTAACTGTTGTGAAGTATACCGTCGAATGGTCTAATTATTTTCATAATTTTAAGTGTGTGCCAAAATCGGAAGTTTGACAACTACTTTGTTTAATAAAGGAGAATGAATAAATTAGGAATTTGGTATAAATTTGTATACCAACATGAAGTCAAAAATTTCAAGGTTGTGGCCTTACACTACTATAAGTGGTGCTACTAACATTCAAATGTTTTTACTATATATTTCTTTTTGGTAACATTCATAATTTTGTTTTAGATCATTATCGATTCTGCTTATATTATTTGAAATTCTGTGATTGCGACTTGTGTTAAGATAATTTTCAAATTAATTCTTTTATAATATTATAAACTTTAATTATCAGCTAATTTTGTATTTTTTTGGTTGACAGAGGTATCAGTTGTTGTCAGAGCCGTGTTAAGGGGGGGGGGGCAAAAGGGGCAATTGCCCCCGGGCGCCGTAGTTTTGTAAAAATAATGAGGCGCACACAGTGGGGCAATTGACATCGAAATCTGACAAAAATAGCATTTATCAAATTTTACTTATCTTATCGAATTATTATATATATATCAATAATGGAGTTCATATTGCATAGTTTACCGGTTTAGTGAACGTGTTGTGGCTTAAATTGATTTAATTTCAGCAGTCGTAATATAAGTCCACAGTGTTACGATGTAAATCCAACAGAATAATATTATTTTAAATTTTAGTTTTTTTCTGTAACTTAGCGATTGTTTGTGTATTCAATTCAATTTATTATGGAACCATTAGCTACAGGTAAGTTACGTAACGTTTAATATACACATTTTACCGAGTTATACATAATATTTACCTAGTTAACTAATAATAATAATAATAATAATAATATATTTGTAACACGAAAATGATATATAATTTAAGTTCACTTCCAAGGCGGGGGGTTATTGAAAGATCGCCTCCTCGTGGTACCCCCTGGGCAACGTTCATCTTTAAGACGAACGGCTAAAGGTCTTTCAACTCGGCGGCCAAACTAGCGTTTATAACGCTCTCCTGGCCTGGTTACATGCATCCAAACCGAATACATTCGAATCGAAAGATTCGACCCAAAAACGGCCCTTTTCAGGGCCACCAGACAAGAAAGCTAGGGCCTACCCTACGTATTTGCCAAATCAACATCGAAGGTATTAGCAGATCAAAAAGTGACTACATCTCCCGTATCCTCAGGGAACAAAACGTCGACATAGTGGCAATCCAAGAAACTCATACTCAAGACGAAACCCAACTCAATACCAGAGGCAAAATACACGGATACTCTATAATCGGAGCCACATTCTACCGTTCCTACGGAATAGCAACTTACGCCCGGAATAACCTAGATGAAGTCAAGCTTGAAAGCGTAACAACCCTACACGACATCCATATTGTCAAAGTCAATGTAGGACCAACCACAATTATTAACGTATACAAACCACCAACCATCATGTGGCCAGACCATGTCCTAGGAGACATCTCTCATCCAACAATAGTCATTGGTGACTTTAACAGCCACCACGTGAATTGGAAATATTCCAGTAACAATATAAATGGAGAGATGCTCGTATCATGGGCTGAAACTAATAACGCTCATTTAGTCTTCGATTCTAAATCAAAAGGCACATTTAAGTCAGGTAGATGGAATAGAGAGTATAATCCCGACCTCTGCTTTGTTTCAGTAACAACAAAAAACTTACCCATGGCAGCCAGCCGAACAGTTATGAACGACTTCCCAAATAGTCAGCATCGGCCTATCCTAATTGAAATCGGGCTTCAAATCCCACTAATTAACTCCACACCCTACCCCAGATGGAACTTTAACAAAGCTGCATGGGAAGACTATGCAAATGAACTAGACAAATGCATCCGGTTTATCCCACCTAAACGTTCGAACTATAATAGATTTTTGGGACTCATCATTGCTATTGCAAAAAAACATATGCCAAGAGGCTATAGGAAAGATTACATCCCCGGCTGGAACGAACTAAGCGAAAACCTATACCGAGAATACATGAACGGAAACATTGATGTAGCGGACGACCTCTTAACTAGCCTTGATGAATACAGGAAGGAAAAATGGAACAAAACAATGACAGCCCTCGATTTCAGACATTCTAGTAGGGAGGCATGGAGCCTTCTCAAGAAATTGGGAGGTAAGCAACACACTAGACGTGCGGAAACATCAATCTCACCTAACCAAGTTGCTAACCACATAGTAAATGTATCTAGAATGCCTTCGAACAAGAGACACACAATTCAGATAAGAAAACGCTTTAGAGACCTTAAAAAAGAATGCACCCAAACCCATGAACTTTCTGCTCCTTACTCAGTAGCGGAAATTACCACGGCTCTAAAGGACCTAAAACCGGGGAAGGCTGCAGGGCCAGATGGAATGCACCCTGAATTTCTGATAAACTGTGGTCCTAACACCAGAAGATGGCTATCTAAATTTTACACTGACATCCAACAATCCGGTACGCTGCCACCAGAATTTAGAAAATCTAGAATAATTGCTCTCATCAAACCCGGGAAACCAAACGATCGCCCAGAAAACTACCGACCAATAGCACTACTCAGCGTATGCTATAAACTACTGGAGAGAATAATCTACAATCGAATAAGCCCAATTATACTAAATACCATTCCGGTGGAACAAGCCGGGTTCAGGCCGGGCCGAAGCTGTTCCGATCAAGTCCTCGCATTGACCACTTATATTGAGGCTGGCTTTCAAAACCGCCTAAAAACTGCAGCGGTATTTATCGACCTAACAGCTGCTTACGATACCGTTTGGAGACACGGCCTGCTGTACAAACTTCTTCAAACTATTTGCTGCCGAAATACCGTCCAGCTAATCAACACTATGCTTACTAATAGATCATTTAAAGTTCACATGAATGATAAAACTAGCAACTTTAGAACATTAAATAACGGCCTAGCGCAAGGCTCGGTATTAGCACCTCTATTATTTAATGTCTATATAGCCGACCTCCCATTGACTCACTCCATTAAATTCGCATACGCTGATGACCTAGCTATTGTAACTCAACACAAAGACCTCAATGAAACAGAAAGGATACTCACAGACGATCTCATCACTCTAGGTAATTACTTCCATGCCTGGAGACTAAAACCTAACACCAGCAAAACAGAAGCGTCCTGTTTCCACCTCAACAATAAACTTGCTAGCGCTCAACTAGACATAACTTTCAACGGAGACGCTCTAAACCACAATTGCCACCCCAAATACCTTGGAATAACACTAGATCGCACACTCTCCTTCAAAACTCATCTCGAAAACACTGCCGCCAAACTTAACTCCAGAAATAATATTATACATAAACTCTGCGGTACATCTTGGGGTGCTTCGGCTCACACTCTACGATGCTCGGCTCTTGGTTTGGTCTACCCAGTAGCTGAATACTGCGCATCCGTCTGGCTAAATAGCGCTCATGTGGCAAAAGTAGACACCCAACTAAACACTACCATGAGATTAATATCTGGCACAATAAAATCGACACCTACTCACTGGCTCCCAACATTAACAGCAATTGCCCCCCCACCACTTCGCAGAGCGAGCGCCTTAGTTAAAGAGCTCTCAAAAATAAGTCTCAATCATGAACTGCCCATTAATAATTTTATTGACGACGCGACCAAAACACGATTGAAGTCTAGAAAACCGACACCAAAAACAGCTAAGGACCTAATCGATGCAAACTTCGACATGATGACGCAATGGGAACAAACGTGGGCAGCCGTGGCAGAGAACGACAACATCCTATGTAACATATCACCAGGACATATACCCACAGGATTTGACCTACAGCGAAATCTGTGGTGCACACTTAATAGAATACGAACCTCACACGGTAGATGTGCAGATTCCTTGCACAAATGGGGCATGAGAGACTCACCAAAATGTGATTGTGGAGCAGAGAAGCAGACCATCTATCACATAGCATTTGTATGTCCTATCCACGCCTACCAAGGTCCCAGAATCGACTGCCTCACAACCCCTCCAAAATTTATTAAATGGCTGGAGGAACTAGAACTAGATCTCTAATACCTTATCGTTACCTTATTAATATTACTCATATTTTCTCTTTTTTTACTTGTTTATTTTTATTTTATTCATCTTTTATATTATATTAATTAATTAAATTTACTGTACGTTACCATATTATAATTCTAATGCATGTAACCACAAACCATACGCTAAATAAATAAATAAATAACTTCCAAGGCTTTCAAAGCATTAAAAATTGCAAAATATAATACTTAATAGAGTATTCTATTACCTTGTTAAAAAAAATGTTGCCCATATTTGCCCCATTTCGTGTAAATAAATTCTAACTGTGACGACCTATACCAATTTCACTTGAAAAAAATTGCTTTATTTCCTATAATTAATGAGTTTATTAATAATGTTACCTTACAAAGGTGTAGCAGTGTTATATGTTATTTTTCTGTGTATGCATTAAAATACACAAACAGTAATTAAAGCATTTCCAAACTTTTTGAACACATTATTTATGTACTATCTCATGTCTGTATTAATTATTGCTAATTTTGATAGTAGGTACCTATAGAAATATTATGTTGATGAAAACAAACGTCATAATTAGTTTAAAAATGTCTGTATAGGAATGAATTCGAGCACTGTTTTGATATCCAGACAAAAATTATATGATATAATTAAAAGTTCTGGATGTGAGACTATTGATGAAAAATTTAATTTGATAAAAATCGAAATAGAAAAACGAGTGAAAAACTGTGAGCAAAATGATTTGAAAAAAAAATTGTCTTATTTCAAATCTAAATATAAATCTCGTTGGGAAAAGGCACATAGAGTGGAAGAACGATTTATTATAGAAAATAAAAACTGGTTAAATGCTTATATTAAATTTGTATCTTTAAATAACTAGAATAATCGTGGTCGTCCAGTAGTGGCATTTGAGATGAGTAGTGAACGAAACAAGCGGAAAATAACTCAAGAACTGAGAAATAATACGTCTGCTAATGTGTTAAGTCATGCAACACAGATGAGCTTAAGAGCATTGGGACAAGTTGAAGCCGCAAAGTTACTGAAGGAAATAACTACATCCACCCCCCACACGTGCAAGTAGATATAGAAAAGTATTTAAGAAGCAGTCTGCACAGTGCACAAGCACCTAAAAAACTATCGGGTGAAGATGCTCTAGCTGTTATAGTAGATACAAAGGTATCTAGACATCAGTACAATATTATTCGGATGAGTGCCCCAGATAAATGTCCATCATACAAAGTCGTACAAGAAAGTAAAAAACAGTGTTATCCAAAACCAGAGAACATACAAGTAACTTCTACAAACGCAGAAGTCTCTTTACAAGCATTACTTGATCACACAGTAGAACGATTATTTTTAGTGCAAAAGCCTGTTATTGTCTTACTCCAAGAAAATGAATTAGATACGTTTGCTTTGTATTCAAAATGGAGTTTTGATGGCAGCTCTGGACATAGTTCATATAAACAAGCTTTTTGTAGTCCCAAAGCCAGTGATTCGGCTGTATTTATTACAAGTATAGTTCCACTTCGTTTGGTAAACGGTGACCAAATTATATGGCAAAATCCACGTCCTACACCAACTAGATATTGTAGGCCTATAAAAATTGAGTTTATAAAAGAATCTACAGATACATCTATAACTGAGAAAGAAAAAGTTCAGAGTCAAATAAATAAGTTAATAAATAGTATTGTGACTTTTGATAACAAATCATTTATTGTAACTCACAATTTGATTTTAACAATAGTTAATGGGAAGATATGTAATGCACTTGTAACGATTGTTACATATTTATTTATAAACATAATAATATTATACAACCGTAGGTACATATTATATACTTACACATATTATATATTATATAGTATACGTGCATATATGTATATAGGTATATATATGTATGTGTAATGTGTATCGTAGACCAAAACATGTAAAATATATTATGATGAATGTACATTATGCCCCTCCTGTGCTGTCTCATATTTAACTATTGTAAAGCTACGGCTAAATAATAATATATGTAAGAGACAGCCAGTTCCCCGCGTTAACACCAGCGAACACGAACTCCAAGCCAGCCCTACGACTTGTAAACGTTTTATTTAGGTAAGAATAAACTTGATGATATGTTTATAAGTATTTGGATCAATCCACATTTATTTGTACCCTGAGTACCATTTGCTCCCTAGCTACGGTTAACTTATATTCAAAGGAAACCAACTTCTTCCCTGAATATCATATATTTAACGGGTCATCCCCGACCACGTAATTTCCACGTGGCCACGTAGTCTCTCCGATATTGGTGGAGGCGCCGAAGCTCTTTAGTAGTTAAGGTACAAATATTTGTGGTTGGTTCAGATTTTTGTTTATTATTAATTATTAAGTTATATTAGTTAAGGTAAAAGAAAAAAGAGAATAAGAGATTAAGAAAATTAAGAGAGTAGTCGGTTTAAGTATAAATGAGTTTTTTTTTTTGTTGTTTTTGGTTTATTAATAAGTAAAGATTTATGAGATTATAAGTATTAAGAATTATTAGTTATTAAGTGATATTAGTTAAGGTAAAAGAAAAAAGAGAATAAGAGATTAAGAAAATTAAGAGAGCAGGTGGGTTAAGTATAATTGAGTTTTTTTTTGTTGTTTTTGGTTTATTATTAAGTAAAAATGTATGAGATTATAAGTATTAAGAATTAGGGTTAATGGAATAAGTGTGTAATGTTAGTAGAAAAATATTTTATACAATAAAAATATAAATTATTTGAATTTTTTTTGTTTCTGTTGGAAATTTACGAGATTGTAAGCATTAGGAAAAAGCGTATAAGGAAATAAATGAGTAACGTTGTTAAAAGATATACATTAAGGAGCATATAATACATAGGGTAAGTAGGAAAACATAAGTTTAAAAGCATAGTTATATAAAAGTAATTAATGGACAACAAATTTTACATAAAACGTAATACGAATAACCAGATAGCTAAGGTGGATAAAGCTAACATATTATATCTAGGTGAAAATTTTAGTTCCGAAATAAATGAAACCAATCTAATAAATATTTTACGGCAAATTGAAGAAATCGATTTAGGTAACTATTTTGAAAATTCCAGGTTTGGAAAGGTACCACTGTCAGCAAGACTGGTTCAAAAATTTACACTTTGTACCCTATACGTAGTTGAGACGTTACAAAAAGACGAATTTAATCCATTACCAGCACAAAAAAAATTTGAATTTATAATTTCCCAGAGAACAGTAGCGTGGATAAATTTATTAAGTAAAGCGGAAATAGTGGGCTTTTTAGAATTTTGTAATATACATAGCGATATTTCGTCAACAATTGTAGATTTGAGGAATCTCGCAAAAGCAGCAATAAAAAGTTTTAGGGAGGACGGAGACCTTGAGGAAAGCTTAAATGAAACAGATTTAACTTTTACAGAGGACAATTTACCAATAAATTTAAATTGTGAGCAAACTTCAGTAAATAAAACTGTTGATGAAGAAAATTCTAAGAAAAGTATAGGTACCGTTAATATATCTAGCCAACTTCAAAATCTTCTTAGCGAATTACAAACTTCAAATCGGGTAGGTGATACATCTAATAATTCAAACAGTGCTAAATATATTCAGAGATTAGAAGTAGACAAAAACACCGAACTAATAACACAAGAGTTAGGTAACGATTTGACAATAGATCGTATAAAGGCCGAAAATAATAATTATAACTCAGGTGAACAGAACATAAATAATAATAAAATTGAAAACCATTTAAAAGGAACCATAAAAAATCAATTAAATAAAAAAATGTCCTTTAATCAATTAATGCATAAACCCGATATATTCTCGGGAAAAGAAAACAGATACGTCATCAACACTTAAATGTTTCTTGTGTGGTGCAACATCGAAACAGTTTAATTTAATTGATGAAATGGTTAAACGAGAAGTAAAAACTGATAATTTATCTTTTGGGATATCAGTTTTACACGGGTGGATTCGTTTTTTCGAATGTCTCCTCCATTTGTCTTACATATTACTACTTAAAAAATGGCAAGCTAGAGGAGATGTGGAAAAAAAATTGTTTCAGAAAATAAGCTAAGAATTCAAAAAGAATTCAAAGACAAATTAGGATTACTTGTAGATAAACCCAAACCAGGATTTGGAAATTCTAATGATGGGAACACAGCCAGACGTTTTTTCCAAAATTCAGAAATATTTGCTGAAATCACAAAATTAGACGTAGAAATAATAGAAAAAATACATATAGTAATGATAGTAGTAGCAAGTGGACACGAAATAAAAATCAATGAGTTTCGGGAATACACGTATAAAACTGCAAAATAATTTGTTGAGAAGTATCCGTGGTATAATATGTCACCCACGATGAACAAGTTTTTTATACATGGACCAGAGATAATTGAATCGGCTTTGTTGCCAATAGGACAGTTAACTGAAGAAGCCCAAGAAGCGCAAAATAAAGATTTCAAAAGATATCGAGAGCATAACTCTAGGAAATGTAGTCGTGAAAAAACTAATTTAGATATATTAAATTTATTTTTATTAAGTTCAGATCCAGTAATTTCAAGTACAAAAAAAATTACTGAAGAAAAAAACACAATCAATGCCAATTGAAGCACTCGCATTACTAAAATCACCAGATGTCCGAGTCTCTCTTCAATATGCCAAAGATACCGATGATAATGACGACAATAATAATGATGATGATGATGATGACGACAACGATAATGATGATGACGACAATAATAATGATGATGATGATGACAACAACGATAATGATGATGATTATGACGAAGATAATGACAGCAATGAAGACAATGAAGACAATAACCATGACCAGTTTTAAACTTAAAACTTAAAATAATACATTTTTCTAATTTTGTTAATAAATTAAATAAATAAATACCGTATATACTTTATACCTTATGTTAATACTATGTAAACGACTTTGTATATGTCTGATGAACAAATATAAAAATAATATTAATTTTAGGAATATATTTTTTTACCCTATGATTTAATGCCAGCTTTCGATGTCAATTGCCCCACTGTGCAGGCGAAGGCGTGAAACCGTTATCTATTCTTATTGATGACCATGCAGAGGAAAAAGCTTTTCCTGATTTATTTGGTGGGGATCCACATACAATTAAATCACCTTTAAAAAATTACTCAAAAGTAGGAAGGTCTGAACT
This sequence comes from Aphis gossypii, assembly GCF_020184175.1. NCBI lineage: Eukaryota > Metazoa > Arthropoda > Insecta > Hemiptera > Aphididae > Aphis > Aphis gossypii. Next base: position 23,133,920 of record NC_065533.1, read on the forward strand.
GCTGAACGGAGATCGAAGGTTTGCATCAGACTCATCTAACTTGTTTTTTAAATGCAAAGTATTAGTTCAAAAACTAATTGCAAGCAATGTGCAAATTGTTTTACGTAAAAAACAAAAAAGGAAACACAACTGCGAATGACGTAGCAAATCCAGCTATTCTAAACAAAATTATAGATAACGATCAAGGATACCGAATGTTACACAACGTACAAAATTCACCTTCATATCTTGCAGCGATGAGAAAAAATGTTTTTGCCATAGTGCGTCAAGAAGATCAACCGACATTTTTCTTAACATCTAGCCCTAGTGAATCAACTTGGGCTGATTTTTTAAAGATTTTGTATAAACTGCGTTACTCCAAAACGTTGTCTGATGATACTGTCCTAACTTATGCACAAAAATCAGATTTAGTTCGACAAGACCCAGTTGTTTGTGCTACTTATTTTGATCATAGGTTTAGAGCACTTTTAAAATTGATCAAGTCCAAAAATGTTATTTTCAAAGAACACAGTGTGAAACATTTCTTTTATCGTGTCGAATATCAACATAAGAGCAGTCCACATGTACACATGTTATTGTGGTTAGACAATGCACCTGTTTTCGACTCAGCCATACCAGAAACTTTTAGTGCATGTGTAACACTTATCAACAAATACATTACGTGTATGGTAAGCTCGTGAGTATTTGCATAAAAATACTCATAGCCATACACACACTTGTTACAGAACTGACAAAGACAAACAAATGAAAAAATGTCGCTTTAACATACCATATCTGCCAATAAATGAAACCTGTATGAAACTCCGCTAACAGAAGACATAAGTAACCCGATCACAAGAAAAATTCGTACACTGCAATATGAAAAACTTCTGCAATACCTCAAGGACTTCAAGGACGGTGATTCATCTTCAGATCCATCATTAGAAGACATTTTACAAAAATTGTCAATTTAAGATGTTAATGAATATAAATCCATTATTCGAACTGTAATCAGATGGCCAACAGTTTTTCTAAAACGTACAATAAAACAACGAATGGATTCTGGATTCAATGAAGAATTATTTCCGTTATGGCAATCTAATATGGATAAACAGTTCATATTGGACGTTTATTCTTGTGTTAGATATGTAATCGAGTATATTGGAAAAAGCCAACGTGGAATATCAAAACTAATGAGAGACATTGTCGAAAATTTTAAGTCTTCTACTGATTTATCGGTTAAAGAACAACTGAAAAAAATAGCGTCAACTTTTTCAGGGATCAGGAAATTTCTGCACGGGAAGCAGTGTATACTTGCTTAGGTATGAAGCAATGCAATACTTCAACTAGGTATATATTTATAAACACTAGCCATCCTGATAAAAGAACTCGAATGTTGAAACCAATGGAAGTTAGAGGAGAAATGGATCCAAAATCTGATAACATTTTTTTTACGGTCTCAATGAAAATTATTCAATTTTGGATCCAATTATGAAGTTCGCGGTAAAGAAACTGGCTAACAACAGTTCTGATTCTGACACTGATAATGAACCTGATACCACTTATCCGATTGACTCCACTCTAATTGGAAAACCAAACAAGTATATACATAAACGTAAAATCAGAAAAATCATACGGTATGTTAGGTTTAATGTGGATAAAAATGAACAAGACTTTTACAGAGAAAAAATAATGTTATTTTTACCATGGCGCAATGAAAAAACCGATTTGTTAGATATTAACTGTAAACATCTGTATGAAACAAACATTGATCAAATAAAAAAAGTTGTACCAACAGTTTAATAAAGTAGAAGAAACCCAATTAGACGATAATGAAATCCAAATAGAAGGAGAACAAGGCCGTAACAACAATCAGCTTGTAGACGATGAAGATTGGGTACCAGACGATGTACTAATAAACGATGTTGGAGATTATGTTGAAAATACCAATACATCAGATGTAGAATCACTTAAAGATGGTGGTAAGATAATAGTGCACCTGACAGACAATGAACAGTTTAAAGACTTAATTGGATGTCTAAACGACGGTCAACGCCAACTCTTATATCATACAACAAATGTGATAAGAAGTCAATTGTGGGGAAAAGGTCATCCTGCGATGAAGGTATTTGTCATTGGACCAGCGAAGTTGAAAAGTCAATGCTTATACGAGCATAAGCACAATCTGTATTTCGGATAGCAAATCTTAAACCAGATATAGATGATCTGTCACTTCCTCCCGTATTGCTGACAGCACCAACAGGTAAAGCAGCTTATGGAATAAAAGGATTAACACTTCATTCCAAGTTCAAACTACCATTGAATCAATTTGCCGGATTGTTACCAAAGTTAAGTTCAGATATTTCAAATACACTACGTTGTCAGTTTGCCAATGTAAAGCTTTTGATAATTGATGAAATTTTCATGGTTGTCATAAAAACACTGGGATACATTGATCAACGATTGAGGTCTATATTAAGAATAAATAAACCATTTGGCGACATAAATATAATAGTGTTTGGCGATTTCTTTCAATTAGCACCGGTATTAGCAACACTATTGTACGATAGTTTTGAAGAAATATTGTCTAAATTTCCAAATGCTGTAAAAAAAATATCGATTAAATCTATATGGGTAACATTCAAATTTTATGAGTTGACTGAAATAATGTGCCAAAAAGATGACAAACAATTTGCAATAATGTTAACAAAGTTGGCCAGAGGACAGTTGGAGGAAGGTGATTTATAATATTTCCAAAATCCTATAACCCACCTAGACATAACTTTTTAACCACAAGTAATGCATCTTTGGGCTACAAATAACGAAGTCGACGAAATGAATAGGAGAGTGCTTAAATCTATAAATCAAGTTAGTTTAATATCCGAAGCCATTGATACGTCTGCGAAACGATCGGATATTGAATCTGCCAAGAAATTGCCACGACAAAAGACTATAGGTTTAGCTTTAAGGTTAGTTTTAAAAGAAACAGCTAAATACATGATGATAGCAAACATTTCAACCGAAGACGGCATAGTAAACGGTGCAATCAGAGAACTCATGCAAATAAACAAAGGACAGACTGCAGGAGGTAGAGAAGTTGCAAAAAGAATTTAGATCAAGTTTGATGAGGCAGATGTGGAGTCAATAACCAGACAGAAGATAAAAAAACAAACTAAAACTCGAAGGCAAACACACAGATGATATGTGCAAGTGGACACCGATTGAAATTATAAAATTAGAATTTCAACTTGGTAATGCAGAGCACCATAAAGTAACTAGAATGCAATTGCCCTTAGTGGAAGCTTTGGCATTGACGGTACACAAAAGTCAAGGTGCCACATATTAATCTGTAACATTTCATATACCTCAAAAATTCTCGAGAAGCAATATGTTATATGTAGGATGTAGTCGAGCAACTTCGGCTCAAAGTTTGCGTACAGACTAATTTTCTGCAAAGCCACCAAAACCTTCTGCAAAAGTTGAACATGAAATGTACAGACTCAGGACACCAAGTTGTGCTCTTATTCCACGCTTTTCTAGAATTATGACTCACAACGTGCCACTCTCCTTGCATGTCCCACAATATAAGGTCATTAAGAAAATATGAAGCACACATTAATGCGGATATCGTTCTTTTACAATCTAAAATAATGTTTTGTAACTCGTGATTGGATAACTTCCACTGCTTTGCAAATAATCGTATTTGACGAAACAGATGACATGTTACAAATAGGATTGAAACCAGAAATTGGATTTACACTAAACAATAATACTATGAGTAGTATAAAATGGATAGTTCTGGAGCTTGAGCCCCTGAGCCTGAGCCCCTCACCCTCGCAGCCGCCGCCGCCCGTTCCGCTACGTACCCCCTCACCCTCACCCTCACCCACAGCCGCCGCTACGTACGTGACGTACCCCCTCACCCACATCCCACCCTCTACCGCGGCTTATCACATATTATCAATCATTTATCAGTTATCAAATTGTTATCACATGTTATCAATCATTTATTTTTATCAGTTATCATATATTTAAAAAATATAATATTCTGCGTTAGAATCGAACCGGGAGGGTATGAGCGTATCATTTTACCACCTTCCCACCTCGACTCTAACCCATTGAACAATATAGTCAATACTGCTATATTTAAATACACGCTAAATAATATACATAATCATATAAATATTCTATAGCTACCTCTTATACTTAGGAAAATCATATACAAAAAATGTAATTAAATTTAGACTTCCTCGCCATTTATATTGAAAGACCCTTTATCATTCACACACCACCTGTACATTAGTGATTGAAAGACATTTCATGCCAAATGGTAGTAATAATCACAAATAAATGTCTTCCTAATGTGTCCTACCGGTCGCCAGGATGTCGCATACTCTTAATAGACGCCCTACCATTAGGCTAACATATCCGTAATTAAAGAAGAATACATCAGTGAATAACCAATATTAATACCGAACGCACATTAAGCTTAATGTCGCAGGTATTGTCACGTCAATCAAATAAATACAACACCATATTGTCAGTATAATAGTGTATATTTCCTTAATCAATTAACAAATATCTTAATAGCCACCTCATTAGATGAACATATCCGTAATTAATGAAAAATACATTAACCCTAATAGCCTAATTATTGTCTTGGTCATCACCAGTATATCGCACGCTAATGATATTAAAATTAATAATATATAAATAATGATATTAGTGAATAATACATTCCAGCAAAATCCATTAATATTGAAAAAATGTTCCGATTAAATACCATTTCCCAAATCTTGTACTCACACCTATTCAAATTCGTCTTTATAAATTCTGAAAAGAGTCAAGAGTCCTCCAGTACGTGTTAAACCGTCGTATACGCTTAGTCTTCGAATATTTTCCAGTGTTTAGTTTTTAAATATTATTTTTTTCATTTTAAATATGTTTAAATGCGAACAGAGCCCGTCGGTTTTCACACGTAAAGATAACTTGGTTGTCCACCAAAAAACTCATACCGGTATTCGTTTTCCATGCACTATATGTCAGTCAACATTCACCTACAAAACCAGTCTCATCAAACATCGGAAAAATGTTCATGGTATCGTACCAGCTCTTCGTCAGCCTGCACCGGTTGTTGCTCAACCAGCACGAGTAAGCGTGATTCAGTTCGCGCCACCTACCACTTCTCAGATCCAGATAGCACCGCAAATATTTGTACCCGATGGCTCAGCCGGTAGATCAAATATGTTAACCGAAGACGAGATGTGTATGCAAGCCATGGACGAATTTGAGAATAAAGGTTAGTTTATCGGGATTAATTAGATTTTTAAAAGACCCGCTGATTTTATTTTATCCGTCATGGATTATTTAAATTTTTAAAAGGCATATGTATTACAAGTTAATGTTTTTATAAAGATATATCAATTTTTCTTTAGATTCTTATACTACGGGCGTTAACGGGAAACGTGTTTCGACCGCCAACACCACCTCGGCTGCTAGGGTAAAAAAGACGCGGATGGATATGGTGAAGGTTCCCGGGTTTAATGAAATTTTGTCGTCCGCGAGTCATAAAATAGTTTGGTACTATGCTAAAAACATTAGAAATGTAAAAATATATTCAGACTTTCTACGTGGGCTAATGACCGAGCTAGTCAGTTTGTTAAAAACCCACGTACAAAAACATGCAATTAAATTTAACCTTAAGCTCGAGGCGACTTACAACCGCCCCAACGTGCCGAACTCGTCAGAGAACAGGGCGTTCAAGACCTCGGCGGTAAAAATTTATCCAGATAGCGACATTAGAACGATTGTAGAGAGAGCATATATAAAGTTGATGAAGGAGGAGGAAGAATATAAATCACGCGGAAGTGGATTTACACTAGAGTCGATAGACGGACTATTTTTGGCGGTCTACAAATATATGCCAATGGGTGGATCATCGTATATACAATTACCGGAATTTATTGAAAGGAAGCGGGGGACAATTCCACAAAATGTAGATCAGGAATGTTTCAAGTGGGCAATACTAGCGAGACACGTGACGGGGCCGTCGGTATACCGAGTTAGTGAAAACTATAGGCAGCACGAGGGAAAATATAATTTTGACTGTATTTCGTTCCCGACTCCGATGTCAGACATATCAAAATTTGAAGAAAATAACCCAAACGTGACCGTTAATGTTTACGGCTTGGAAAAAAAGTTTCAATCACCGAAGAAATTCCCCACATACGAGGTGTGCCCGCTGCGTGTGGTAGATGAGGAGAAATCAGTCCACTTCGATCTGATGCTGGTTACGGATGAAGACAATGCACATTACATATACATTTCTAATTTTTCCCGGCTCATACGTGCGCAGAAAACAGGACATGTTGGGCGCGTTGTATTTTGTAAAAGGTGCTTCACGTCATTCGACAACCGAAATTTAAAATACAAGTTGAGTGGACAGGATGCGTTGGACCAACATAAGCTTATTTGCGGGGCACACAAACCGATTCTTCCGGAGATGCCGAAGGAGAGTGAGTGTCTTGAGTTTGAAGCATGGAAGAAAACACAGAGACATCCCATAGTTATATATGCGGATTTCGAGACAATGTTGACGAAGACTGACGAAGACAAAGGAGACAACACCAAAATAATACAGAAGCACGAGGCGATGAGTTATGGACTCATTGTGAAGGCGAGCGACGACGTACCGTTAGAGTTGATGGAGGAGCATGAGATAACGACAGAACCAGTGATATACAGAGGAAGCGAGAGTAAGACGGACGTGGCGAAACATTTTATTGAAACAGTGACCGAGTTGGCGATAAAAATTGAAAAATTATTGAAGACCAATAAACCTATAGTTTTCATGGATGAACAACGGCAGTCACATAATGCATGTACAGCTTGTAATTTATGCAAAACAACCTTTACATACGATAACCATAAGGTGGCAGATCATTGTCATCTCTCTGGAAAATACCGACAAGCTCTATGTAATACCTGCAACCTCAAGCTTCAAGCACCAAAATTTGTCCCTATATTTTTCCACAACTTATCCAATTATGACGCGCACCTAATAGTAACAGAACTGGGTCACGACACGCAAGCTATTAACGTTATTCCTAATAGCGAGGAGAAATATATATCTTTCTCGAAATACGTATCAAATACATTCAGCATGCGTTTCATAGACACGTTTAGATTCATGGCATCAAGTTTATCTTCACTGTCCAAAAATCTTGTAACACCGGGACTGGAGAACTTTAGAGAAACCGCTAAACATTTTGTCGCCGGAGATATGCCGCTCGTGACTCGTAAAGGGGTGTACCCGTACGAGTACACAGATAGTTGGAGTAGGTTGGAGGAGACGAGGTTACCGAGGAAGCGAGATTTTTATAGTACGTTGACGGAGACTGACATAAAGGAGGAAGATTTCGAGCACGCGAAGTTGGTCTGGGACCACTTTGGTTGTACGACGCTCGGAGATTACAGTGATTTATACCTAAAAATCGACGTCTTACTGTTGGCGGACGTCTTTGAAAACTTTCGCGATGTATGTATGAGGGCATACAACTTGGACGCAGCCCATTACTTCACCGCCCCTGGACTTAGTTTCGACGCGATGCTGAAGTTTACCGGTCAAAAGCTCCAGTTATTACACGATTACGATATGCTCTTGATGTATAAGAATGGTCAGTATATTATTTATAAAATATGAATATAATAATAATATTGTATTTTTTTTTTTAGGTATCCGTGGTGGATTGGTGCAGGCCAGCATGCGGTATGCCAAGGCTAAAAATGCTAAGACCCCGGGCTATGATGATACTAAGGAGAAATCATGGGTTGTATATCAGGACTGTAAGTATATTTTTTTCAAAACTTATTAATTTTTCATACTTATTTAATTTTATAGGTAACAACTTGTATGGATGGGCAATGTCCCAGTACATGCCATACGGTGGGTTCAACTGGGTTGAACCTACATTAAACGGGTTGAATGATTTGGACGATACATCGCCCATAGGACGTATATATGAGGTGGATGTGTCTTACCCTAAAGAGCTGCATGATAAACACAACGACCTGCCTTTCCTACCTCAGAACAGTATCCCGCGAGGATCAAAGGTTAGGAAGTTGATGGCGACATTTGAGAAAAAGGAGAATTATGTTATACACTATAGAAACCTTCAGCAGGCAATTAAGAATGGTTTAATAGTTGAAAAAGTAAATATATATTTTATATCATTTTAATCAGATTTTTAACATTTTTTCTTATTTTTATAGGTACATAGAGTGATTCAATTTAACCAGTCAGATTGGCTGGCTAAATATATCGAGCTAAACACAGAGATGCGGAAGAAGGCAAAGAACGAATTTGAGAAAATTTTTTTTAAATTAATGAATAACGCTGTATTTGGTATGTCACTTTATTTATTATATATAAGCATTTTTACTGATATTATATGTTTTTCCAGGGAAGACTATGCAATCGAAAAGGAAGGAAATGAAAATGGAGTTGGTGTCGTGTGAGAGAAGATTACAAAAATTGATTAACAAAACAACATTTAAACACTGTACAAATTATAACGAGAACCTAAACGCCGTCGCCCTGGAGAACAAAATTATTAAATTTGACAAACCTATCTATATAGGTAAATATATTTTTTCTATTTTTATCATACATTTATTAATATATATATATTTATAGGATTTGCGGTGCTGGACATAAGTAAGACGTTGATGTACGACTATCATTACAACGTTATGAAGAAACATTATAAAGATAAAATCAAGCTAATGTACACTGACACAGGTAAATATACTTAAACTAATCTCATGTATATAATATATCATTTTTCTTTTCTAGATTCACTAGTGTATCATATCAATACCGATGATTTCTACAAAGACTTGGCGGATAATCCTAGCTTGTTGGACCGGATGGACACTGCTAACCTGCCCAGTGTCCATCCGTGTTATGTGGCAGATAGGAAGAAGAGTCCGGGATTCTTTTCCGATGAAGTCGATGGCAATGTAGTGTCAGAGTTTTGTGCGTTGAGGGCCAAGTCGTACGCTTTCAATGTATATGCTGGACTAGAGGATGTGGTGAGAGAGCAGATCAAGGCGAAAGGTGTAAGACAGCATGTGGTTAAAAATCATATGACGTTGGAGGATCATGTTAAGTGTTTGTTTGGAGAAGCTGGCGTGGAGGCGTATAAGGAGAATGTATCTATTCGCTCATTCAAACACAAGTTGATGACGATAAAAACGAGAAAGCTAACTTACAACAGTTATGACGATAAGAGAGTGGTATTGGACGATAAAATCCATACCTTGGCTCACGGACATTATAGTTTAGGGTAAGTTTTTAATTATATTTTTTAAATTATTTTACTTATATTTATAATTTTATAGGGATGATGACGACGAACAGATTAATGATTGGCTAGATCATGAGATAGATGCTGGTGATCTTGAATCTAATGAATGAGATTACTTCTAATTAATTAAATACTATGTATATTTTTATTGTAAATACCATGTATATACTTTTTGTTATTGTAAATACCACTCGAATAATTTGTATATTTTGTTATCTATAACCTTGAGCTGATAAATGTTATCACATATATTATGTTGTTATAAAAATAAAACAATGTAATAATATAATTATGTTTATTAAATGATAAAATAAAATATTTTGTATAGAATACAATTACATTTTTGTTTAAGAATTATTTACAAACCATTTTCTTATAGCAAATACTTTATAAAATGTACATTGTTTAGGATTAAATTCCATATGAAAAATACAACAAGGTAAAGTTTCGTCATCGCATATTTGATCAAAACGAGGGCAGCCCAAGTCTTCAATGTTGATGAGTGCTACGTGCGGTATATATTCCATAAGAACTTGTTTTTTTTGTTCTCCTTTGACGTAAATGCAGTTGAACTTTAATGAATTCAATATTCTACTTAGCTCCTCGTATTCAACGTCGCCGTAATCTATGGATAGTTGATGATAATTACGTTCCAGCCACTTATTAGTCTTTCGGCTTTTGTTGTCCTGCATAGATTTTGAATTCTTGAAAATCCAGTGTTGAGTCGTCCATGTTTCTGTTTCCACTATAGACATCTCTTTAACCATATATTTACTGTTGAGTCCAAGTACGCATTGCATATCTAAGATGGCCGAAGACATTATGGCTTGTCTTTGTAATACGTTTCAATAGTATTAAGACGGCTAAGTATAGCAGGTATTGTGTTTTTTAACACTTCTATACTTTCTTTGATTGATTGTAATGATATTTCACCTCTTGTCATATGCTCAGCTATCTGTACACACGTTAATTGTATTGTTTCCGTTTGTTCTTCTTGTACTTGAGTGGATTTATGATTTTCTTCGAGTAAATGCTCGATTTTATCTAATTTAGCCGAAAACGATTTAATCGACTGTTTGAGATTTGAAATATTTTTTTTTTTCGCTAGACTGAGAACTACCAAACACGTCCATGTCTATAACTCGACTGAAGTTATTTTCTAATGTCATGGGAATTTATCCAACTATTATGAGTGCTATCAAAACCAAGCCATTTAACATAAATTTGCTTCCCCTTCTTACGTATAATTTTCTCTACTAAATAGTCATTTGGATAATTTGTTTTTAATAGTTCTTCGGAATAAAAGCAACCGGCGATCGGTTTACCGGTATAATCTTGCAATTGATAAGTAGTGGGTAATGTATCATTAATTTTAACAATTTTAAATATTTCTGTAGACCAGCTCGGTAAATAGCCTTTTGTAAACACGCCTTTTTGTGTACTAATACGAACGTTATCACCAACTTAAAATTTAATTTTTCCATTAATAATTTTTCGTTGTTTTATCAAAACCGATGTTGGATTTGTATCAGCTTGCTCTGGTGTCATTCCTATAGTTCTATGTTTTGAGTTATTATATTCGTTAATCAATGATGGTAAAATTGAAATCCATTCATGTGAACCTCGTGCCGTAAACTCTCTAAACATTTTTTCTTTCAATGTGCGGTTGAAACGTTCTACAATACACGCTTTCACAGTACTGTAAGTCGAATATTTATGTATGTTGTGCTTCTCCATCAACGTATCAAATGTAGAATTATAAAATTCTTTACCATTGTCGACCTGCAATAGTTTCGGTGAGCGTTTGAAAAGTATTTTAGACATTGCGCTGGAAACTTCTTTAGCGGTTTTTGATTTTAATGCTATGGCCCACGCAAATTTCGTAAAACAGTCTATGACACATAGAATATATTTGTAACCTTTATTTTTTTTCGAATATGGTATCATTTCAACCAAATCAGCTTGCCATAGATCATTTTTACCGTATACATTTATTCTTCATCTAATATAATTTTTTCTGGCCGGTTTGTGTAATTCGATGGCTATATCTCGTTTAGACATTTGGTATACGTTTTATTAAGCCTACTTCACGTAATTCTTCAAAAATGGAAAGTATTTCGTTGGAAACACCTGTATTACCAGCAGCTTTAGAAGCTAAAAGTAATCGCAAACGATCGACTAGCTCGTTGGGATCATTCCAGTATACTAAATTATGTTTTTGTAGTTTCACAGATAGTCCACTGCCAGATGGAAATAGATTTTGAATTATATCAGTGTATTTATTCCCACCTTTTTTAATTTTCGAACCGTCTGCTGTTAAATGAGCCGATGTTTTATTTAATATAGATTTATAGGTTTTTAAATCGTTGCTGGTGTATAATTTCGGAGATTTCGAAAATATTAAATTTCCAAGTCCTGGTGCTATTGGATAAGATGAGTCTTCAATAGTCAATGTATTATCAACAAGCTTAATTTCTTTTTTGCCCAAATACATGTTTCCGTTTGTATTTATTTTAGGTCCGTACGTCTTGTCTATATCGTAAGATCTAAACCAGTCGGTGATTTCAAAATCTTGGTAATCATCTGCTTCCTGAGTAGGCGGAACCGGAGTAGGTTGAACTTGTAAAGGTTTATAATTTTTTAGGTCGTTCAATGGTTCGATAATCGGACTTAACGTATCTGATACCAGTGAATGAATTTCGGCTTTTCCATGTTTTAATTCTGAATATTTTCGTTTAATGTTTTCTTTGGCTTTAATCAGTTCTCCGAGTACTTCACCATTGGCGTGCATGTTTGCGAATGACGAATTTTCATAAAAACACCATATTATATAATGACAAATGTATCGAATCCATGGCGATATCTTCCGTTGTCGCGTTCACAGTCTTTGTTTATTACAATAAACTCGAATCTACCCTTACGCCAACACGATGTACAAAAATCTTTAAATTCTGTATACGACATATCACCAGAGCAATGCTCATTGTAAACGTGTTTTAAGTTTGTTTCATCTTGTTTGAATAATACAATAAAATTAGCGTTATCACGCAAAAGTTGTTTTGGGACTTTTGAATAACTCTGAGCCAGATAGAATACATCTATTAAATTATGCCGACCTCTGGAAAAGTAAGTTCTTGCAATTTTCTGATTTTCCGAAATAATATCGTCGAAAATAAACACAGAGTTTGGTAATGCTTCTTCGGGTGGTAATACTTTTTCATTTTCATAGAACGTGAATAATCCAACATCAGTGCCCGATAAAATATCTCCAAGTATTTTATATTTAGGTTGATCTAATGTTTTAGAGTATATGTAAACGTTATGAAATCTTATTCCGTTTATATTTGTTAATAAAGTAAAGATTAAATTCGTTTTTCCACAGCCGGAAGGTCCCACAATGAGTGCACGTATCGTATTAGGTAGAAGCGCTCCATGCCTATGTTTTTGAAACGATGTAGGTGGGTCCACGTTTTCAACTGTCAGTTTTATTTTTTGCTTGATGAATTTCATTATAAATATCTTTGTAACGATGAGAATGCGATCAGTGCACAATGTCACCCGCTCGAAGAAGCAACAAGAATAAAGGTGGTGGTCTCATCAACACCAGGGGGGTGTAACTCTATGCGGTAGATCTGATACTAAGTTGGAGACCCGCGGCATACCAACATACCAAAGCATCCAATATTCCCTTTATACGGCAACACTGTTGATTTTGTATTTTTTAAATGTGCGCGTTGGCGTTTGAACTTTGACTGTTTTGTCAAGTTTTTAACGTCGACTGTGGCACACGTCGTTTTTTTGACATTTTTTCTCTGCTCCCATTTAATTGTATTTTTTCACCAATTTGTCTGTCTTATATTGTTCCGTGATCGCTTGTTTATTTATTATTTGTTTTTTTCAAAATAATATTATAAGTAAATATGCCTTCCAACAATTGTGCCGTTATTGGATGTGATACAAAATACACCAATAAAAACATCATACGACATCGTTTTCCTAAGGACGAGAAGACTTGTGCTGTATGGGTCCAAAATCAGGAAACAATAATTTATTGAACAAATCTGCACTACAAATATTCAATTCTTACATAATTTGTGAGAAACACTTTGATGCCAGCTGCAAGAGCCCAGGTTTTAAAAAACTTATTCATGGTTCTATTCCTACTCTTAATCTTCCAGGTAAAGCTTTATTCTTATATTCTAATATTCTAAATATTTAAATATTTTGTACAAGATTAATTATTATTGTCATTCACATTGTGTTATATGCATAATTAATGACAGTAATATATTATTTATAATTTATATAATATATTTATTATAGGTATCTAATTGTTTTTTTTTTCCAATAGAAATAATTACTGTTGTTTATAAGAATATTACTGAAGATTCCTTAAAAAATTGTTAATGCATCAATTATTTTAAGCTATCATTGCCAAATAATCTATTTAAATTTGGTATCAGCAATTAGCTATTTAAAATTTTCTTTTCTAAACAAAAGATTTATCTACAGCTAATTGTATTAACCTACCTATAAATTATTATTCAAATAAGTGAGTGTAATTCTAATTAATGTACCTATAGCTGTAAAGCATGGTTGATTGTTATTAATCGATGTTTCATTAATATAGCATGTAATTTATGATATTATCGAGTTGTATGTAGATAGTATAGTATAAGTCAATTATAGACTTAAATGCACAACATAGTATTTTAAGCTTTAGGAAATTAACTTATATTGATATGTTAATTATAAACTTAAAATTGAAATAACATGCATGCAATAAATTTTGCTTACTAGTTAAATATATAGTAAAATATTAATTTAGTGTTTTGAAACACCAATTTTTAATGTAGTTAATAAGCTATAATATAATATTGTATTTTTGCTGTATAATGTATACTATAAAATATAGTATATGTACAGATAATATGTATCTATTAACTAATAATATACTAATATAAATGTGTTACCAAATAATTAATTCAATAAATATTTTTTAGCTACTGACATTTCTGACACTGAAGTTGAGGATTATGCTGAACCATCAACATCTACTTTTATGGATATGTCTATCGATATGAATCGTTCAGATGGTAATAAATTAATAACATATACCTTTTGTAATAATATATCAGTACCTATTATTAATTTATTCTTGGCCATATTATATTATTTTAATATGTATGTCATGCTGTTACTTATTTATCGTGTTAAGAATAAATTATTAGTTAGGTTTGACTAATTTGAGTAGTAATATTAAAGTTTAAATATTTAATTTAATTTTTTTGTTTCAGTTAATTGCAGCGTCATTGACATGACCATTGGACAGAGTTTAGAGCCGTTAAACTCAACAATTGATATGAGCATTACTCAAACTGATGACATAACTTGGCAAACACCTAATGAAGAAGTTCAAGAATCACTCAATACAAACCAGTCTTTAAATGAAGCAAGAGGTACATTGACAGAAATAAGGATCTCCAGAGTTAAACATTTAACTCCTCGTAAAAAATTATTGTACAATGTTGTAAAAAAATACAAACGACGAGCTTTGGTACTAAATAAACGTTGTCTAACTGCAAAACAGCGTATCTTGAAAGCTGAACGTTTCATGCAAATCTATGGAAAATCAATGAGCAGACTAAATCAATCCACTCAAAACTTTGTGCAATCTCAAATTCGAATGCAAATTCAAAAACCTCGTGGTCGTCGATTTACTATCGAAGATAAAGTCTTTGCTTTATCATTATACAAACAAAGTGGTAAAGCATATAGAGCACTTGCAAAAACATTTGCATTACCTTCTCGGAAATCTCTTCTTGATATACTAAAAAAAATTCCATTCGAAGCTGGTATTAACGACCATATTTTTGAACACCTTAAATTAGCTGTTAAAAAACTGAAAAAGCTCGATCGATACTGTTCAATTGTTTTTGACGAGATAGCTTTGTCTGCATCATTACAATACACTGATAAACATGCCAAGGTGATTGGATTCAAGGATTTGGGTGGACCTCATCGTTCATCGGATTTTGCAGACAAGACTCTAGTATTTATGATAAGAGGTTCACGCAAAAAGTTCAAACAACCAATTGCTTTTTATTTAACCAATAGCACCATGGATAGTACCAATTTATCAATTATAATTAAAAATATTATAAAGGCTGTTCAATCAACCGGTCTTACTGTTGTATCAACTATTTGTGACCAAGCTCCAACTAATATTGCTGCAATTAATCTGTTATATAAAGAAACCAAAGAAAAATGTATAAAAGAAGGTAAAGAAAATAGAACATTTGGATTTGAAATTGATAATCAAGAAATCATACCTCTATATGATGTGCCTCATTTATTAAAAGGACTAAGAAACAATCTTGTATCAAAAAACCTTCATTACGTTTATGAAAATAAAAAAAAAAACAGCATCCTGGAAGGACATTGTACAATTTTATGAGTTAGACAAACAACAGAGTACTGGAGGGGATCGTTTAGCTCCTAAACTTACTGACAACCATATCTATCCTGATAAAATGAAGAAAATGAAAGTTTCATGTGCTGCTCAGGTATTCAGTCAACGAGTTGGTGCTATTATGAAAAGATTGACATCTATATCAAGTCCATCAGTATTAAGCGACTTTAATTCACCAGAAGATACTGGGCAACTTTGTTTATTCATTGATAATCTGTTTGATAGCGCTAATGGAAGCACTATCAAACCATCTGTTGGAAAAGACCTACGTGGTGCAGTGACGGTCAATTCTCCACATTGGGAATTTTGGAAAAAGGCATTAATTGTACTAGAAAGTATGGAGTATGAAACCAAAACCAAAAAACAAGTGCCTTCTGTAACAAATTGGATCAAAACTATAAAAGGATTACAAATACTTTGTAAACGCCTCCTCAAAGACGGTTTCAAATGTATACTTTTGAGGAATTTTAATTAAGATCCAATAGAAAACTTTTTTGGTTCAATCAGAAGTCACGGTGTACGCAATATCAAACCAACATGTGCAAATTTCATCTCTTCTTTCAAATCACTAGTTATTAATAACTTGACGTCTAGTCATTCAATTGGATCCAATTGTGAAAATGATGACTGCAATGGAGTATTAGACAATTTAAAGGAATTTTTATTTAATGATAATCTAACTGGCATTCATCCTCTAGAGGATGCCGAAGATGCTATCATTACATTAGAAATTCCTATTCCTAATCAACAACCATATGCTTCAATAAATTCAAATAGCAGAGCATATGTCACTGGATGGGTCATGAAAAAAATTAAAAAAATAACCAAAAATTGCCACCATTGTATGACAACTATGCATTCAGATGCAGTTTTGAAGGAACACATGGTTATTCAAGCGCGTATGTATGAAGACTGCAACTTACAATATCCTAATGAAGAAGCTATGAGTATTTTTAGTTATATTATACAAATGTTTAATTTTAATTTCCATAAATTTGTGTTCAAAAGTAATCTTAAAAAATCTCTTAATGAATCACTTGTTCAGAATTTACCACTTAATTATTTAACTTGTCCTTTTCATGATTTAACTGATATATTTATAAAGACAACAACTAATTTACTAATTTATTCTTATATAAATCATATCAATCGAATATTAACTAAAGGTGAAAAATGTAATACAACTATCCAATAATAAAAAATGCTATTGTATACCATGACAAATATGCCAAAAAAAAAAAATGTTTATTAAGACAAAATGTTAATTATGTATAATTTAATATGTAAATCATTGTAAAATATGTAATTTATAGTTAATGTCCATATTATGTATAATTGTTACAAAAAAAAAAAAATAATAAATCAATTATGTTAAACAATTATTTTGTGTTTCATGATTTAAAGTGTAACCTATTCTAAAAATATATCAAATAAAATAATATATTATAATTTTATTAATAATAATCGATAAAAAAAGTATCGATAGTGTAAATATCGTGTAGATATTATAAAAATCGAAACTATCGATTGTTAAAACTCGAGTCAAACACAGGGAGCGCTTAGAGTAGTGTATCTAAACGTGCTGTGGGAGTTGCCTTTCTATTTAATCTTTTTTCTATGATCAACACACTTATAAACAAACTGCCGATCGAACTTCACGTGCCTGGTAAGTTTATTAAATCCTATATTATCATAATAATAATAATAATAATTCTTTATAGGTTATCAATACTGCGGACCTGGTACAAATTTGAAAAAACGATTAGCTCGAGGCGATAAAGGTATAAACCTACTGGACTCTGCTTGTAGAGACCACGACATAGCATACGAGCATAGTACTTAAATATATGATAACTGATAAAAATAAATGATTGATAACATGTGATAACAATTTGATAACTGATAAATGATTGATAATATGTGATAAGCCGCGGTAGAGGGTGGGATGTGGGTGAGGGGGTACGTAGCGGAACGGGCGGCGGCGGCTGCGAGGGTGAGGGGCTCAGGCTCAGGCTCCAGAACTATCCATTTTATACTACTACTATGGTAACGACGGTAAATATAATTCTTATTTATTTGATCTCATAATAAGTACGAGTTAAACGAAATCGTGAGTTCGATGGGTCAACCGAAGCAGAAGAGTAGTAATGTATTCTGCGTTTAACCTTCAATGTTTCATAATGTCAAAAATCTGATCGATTGTAACACATTCTTTATCGATAGCAATGATTATGTACATATTTGCATAGATCCGGAATATTAGTTTAATTGTGTTGTTAGTACTACACGTAACTTTTAGAGCGTGAAAATGAGTGTGGAATTGTATCACTCTTTAAATGCAGTCTTTACAACATAAACTATTTACTTCCATCGCACTTACAGTTAAATGAGTTTAAATTTATGTCCGTACATAATATCCGTCTATAGTTATCATATACAGTTATACAAAGTCACAATGAGCGAGAATGTATCATTCATGTAGAGTGAAAAAGGCAAACAACTGCTAGTTTTGAATAATTTTAAATTTTTTAAACATCATACATCTAAAAAAAATGAAATAACATGGCGTTGTGTTCTAAATAAGTGTAGTGCAAAAGTGTATACTTTGGGTCAAAATGCCCAATTAATAAATACAGATAAATCCTGTTTTGATCACAGTCATACAAGTGATGGCACTTTAAATCGGCAAAAAATAAGTAATGCTTGCAAAAGAAAAGCTGTAGACTCTATCGTTGAAAAAATAATAAAAGAATAATACGAAAAGAAGTATCTAATTATGCTAACGAAGGAGATTTGATAGCACCCGACTTAAAACTCATAGCAAGGAATATACATAATGCAAGGATGCATTGTTTCCCCAAACTGCCAACATCAAGAAAAGAAATTCACGAAACATTAACTTTATTAGACATAAAAACAAATAGAGGTGAGTTATTTTTATATGCAAATGATGCGCTAAATGAAATAGTTATTTTTTCATGTAAAACAAACATAGACTTTTTAAAAGAATTAGATGTTTTATATATGGATGGTACTTTTAACTATAGTGATAAATATTATACGCAACTATACACGATTCATGGCATTAAAAATGGAGTATACATTCCGTTAATGTTTTGTTTTATTGCCAAAAAAGAAAAAAAGACTTACATTGCATTATTGAAAACAATAAAAATAGCTGGAGTAATACCTAAAAAAATTATTTTAGATTTTGAAATAGCAATGCATCAAGCAGTTTTTGAAATTTTTCCGGAGACAGAGGTGTTTGGATGTCGTTTTCATTTGGGTCAAGCTTGGTACCGTAAAATTCAAAATTTAGGTTACGCACCACAATTTAATTCTGCAAATGACGATGTAGGAAAATGGTTGGTACATATTTTTGGACTTCCTTTTCTCAAGCCAGAGGAAGTGGCAGAATGTTTTACAGAATATTTTATGGCAGACAACCATGAAAATGCAGCTATAACCGATTTTTGTGATTATTTGATAGACAATTATATATAAGATGAATCAATCTTTCCTCCGAAAATGTGGGCGCGGCAAAGTTCTGATAGAGTCCATACGACAAACGCTTGTGAAAGTTTTCATTTAGATTTTAACTCTAATTTTTATCACCAACATCCAAATATTTTTAAAATTATTGAAATTCTCAAACTTTTTCAAGTAAATACGTGTATAAAAATAAGAACTACAATTAAGAACAAAAATCCAAAAATCAGTAAAAAATACGCCAAAAAAGAAGATTTTATAAATGATAAAATTTCAGATTATACAACAAACAAAATTAATCAATTCGATTATGTTAAATTTTTAAGTTATAGAAATAAACCTCATAAAATATAAGTTATCATTTTCATTATATTTTTAACGTTTAAAATTATATTATATTCAATCGTGAAAAAATAAAATGCGTTATGCGATTTTTATTACATTTTTACTTCTCATATTATATTTATTAGTGATTATGCGTAATGCAATTTTTTTTATATTTTTAACTTTTAAAATTATATTCAATCGTGAACAATTAAAATGCGTTATACGATTTTTATTATATTTTTACTCATCATATTATATTTATTTGTGACTATGCGTAAAAGGCAATTTCTTTTATATTTTATAATCTTCGTTTATTTATTTGTGAAAATGCGTTATGTGATTTTTATTTAATTTTTTACTCATCATATTATATTTATTTGTGATTATGCGTAATACAATTTTTTTTATATTTTTAACTTTTAAAATTATATTATATTCAATCGTGAAAAATTAAAATGCATTATGCAATTTGTATTATATTGTATAATCATCATTATATATTATAGTATATACATTATACATAGTATATAGTATATACATATTTACACCTTTTTTCCACAGTGTTGGAACTAACATACGTACCTGGATATTACCGTGTAGGAACTTACATATGTACCTTTTTCCGCCGTGTAGGAACTAACGTGTGTATTTTTTTTACCTGCTACTCTCGTGTAGGAACTTACATTCGCCCAATATTATATGAAAGACTGGCATGTTGTATACATATGAATCTTTACAAATGAACCCCCGCCGGAAAATACTATTTTATCCGTTTCCACAATATAGGTATAATGGATGCCAGTGATTCAAACTGAACACATACAGTTAGTCATACTTGTAGATACCGCATTTTTCAATCGATTTACGACAACAACAATTTCTCCTCAGCAAACACTGATTTGTTAGCCTACGTTAATACAAAATTGTTTATGTTGAAAACTTCTTTAAATCTACGATAACATCATTGTATAATGACATAATTAAAAAACAGTGTGATCTCGAACGAAAAATATTACAACAAAAGCTTACACTAGCCTCTTCGAACATTTCCGACTTTTCGTATCTTATGGGCGAAGGAATAGGTTTTACTGCAGTGAAAACAGGCGAAATAATATATTTAATAAAATGTAAAAAGGTAAATGTTGAAATATCGAGAAAAAGGGTATGTTTTAATGAACTACCAGTTTTATATAACAACAAAACGTGTTTCATGGCCCCCAAAACGCACATATTGCAACAATTTGGAACTCAAATTGATTGTAATATATTACTTCCACCTGGCTTCAATTTGGACGGAGACTGGTTTGGTATTGTACCAAATATACAAGAAATAAAAAAACACAAAAGCTCAAACAGGCTACAACCTGGACGTGGTCGTACAAAAGTCCAAAACCGCTTATGAATGCTGGTATATACACACAAGACACAATGAAAGCTTTTCAGCAACATATATTGTTTCCACAAGAAGTGAGTGCTGCTACAAATAATTTAATAAGACAATCTATGGGATATGATACGACTAACCAAGGTCTGCAATATAATATCTTATTGACGAACAGACATAAGCAACATGGTCGAAAATAAATTACATCAACTTTGGGGATGGTTTACAACTATTGGTACTTTTGTTTCGGGACTGATGGGGATATTTTTTATTGTAAAATTAATATTAACACTAGTGGATAAGGGGATTAATATAACTATTTTATACAAAACCTTTGGGTGGAGAGCAAAACTGTTGGCAGGAATTTTTTCTAGTATTACCCATTATTTAATGTTAAAACACACAAAAAAAATCAACATTTTGATCAAGACTCGCTAGACACAAAACATGTTCGCTATTCAATTAAAAATAGCAAAAAAGTGTACCCGAGCTTAAGTCAAGATTCTGTTTAAACACTTTAAAGCCATACAGAAATAATGTATTTAATTTTATTTAATTTATTATTTATTTAGTACCTATGAAAAGTATTGTTTTAAATTTGTATATTTTATTTAATTATTTAATGATAAAAAATTTTAATTTCATATTAAATGTACATGAAAAATGCAATTATTACCTTTATGGCACTACGTCAATTGTCTCTTTTAAAATGGTTTTCACTCGATCCATAGTTACGGGAATTTGATCAACATTTTAGTTTGTAGTGAAAATAGGATGAATAGTATGTAAAAAAGCATTCTAATCAACTAGGATATTCCGTATATATTTATTGGCGTACAAAAAAGCACCACGCAAGTAACGGGACTATTTTTTCACCGGATGATAACTGCTAGACTCTCTCAAAGCAATCGACTTTAAGTATTTTTACGAACAAGCCTACACCAGAGGTTCGACATCCGGAAGTTTGACAATCCGCCATACTGACATAGGCGAATTCCACTTTCGGACATCGATTTACATCATATGATGACTGATAGCTAGACATTCAACTAGGTACCATTTTCTCTAAATATATTTTTTTATACCTATACAAAAAGAACCAGGAATGCAATGCGACACGGTATTACACCAGTTTAAGACTCATAGCTATACACTCAATTACCATTAGGTCGTATTAATTTGCTCAAATTTAGTATTTTTCCTACTTTTTTGGTGCATGATTTCTTTTCTAGACACCTGATTACCATGTCCGGCCGAATTCATAGTAAAACGGTTTTTACCTGACCCCCTCGAAGACGCCGAAGTAGGCTTTCACAATCCTAGAAATTAAGACATACCTAGTAATTAATAAAATATGTATTTATCTTATTCATCAGACAACTATTGCCATATCAATATTGAACTACTTACTTAAAAATTTCTCTGAAACAAATGTCGACGATCGTTCTGACCCACTTGCTGTAATCGTAGTGACCACGAAACAGTGGTTGGCCACATACATAATGTTATACGTCGATTAAGTAGAAATACATCAATAAAATGTGGACCCTTATTTGATACATCAATTCCCAACCAAAAAAGGAAAATTAAGGTAAAACTTATAATAGTTTTGTTTATTTTTTTGAACATTTAATACATAAATATGATTTAATATCGTCTCTTTTATAGAAAGGTGTTCATATTATTGTTGTACCTCTGAAATGCAGTCTTCACAATATAAACTTTTTACTTCCATCGCACTTACAGTTAAATGAGTTTAAATTTATGTCAATAGAGCAAAAATATTATTGTAAGAAAAATTTTTGGAAAATAGTGTAATGATATGTTCAAATTTACATATCATAAATTTTGTAAATTCGTTATTTTCATTTAATAAAATATACAACGGTCGAGTTGTCGTACGCATGTAATAAAATCTAAAATAACCCCAATAAATCATGTCACTGGTGATTGGAACGATTCCTATTATCTAGTCGCGTACAGGACACTGTACGGGATTATAACGGTACAGCGCAACACATGCAACTTCTTTAATGTGCCGCCGGAGACGGGGGATGGTCCGGTCAGGGTCGCTTTCACCAGGGAAAAAGACAATTTTCTTTGGGGACACCGACACCTTTGATCGGGCCGCTGATGACTCTGGCGGGCCTGACCAAAATCGTCTCCTCTCATCAGTGCATGAGCACCCTCCATAGCGAGAAGTGCACGAGCACATCCAAAACATATAAGTGCACGAGCACCACTAAAACAGACAAGTGCAGGAGCACAGCAGACTTACACACAACCACTCAAAAGACATTGCCTACGACAACTTTACTGTTTCTTTTTCTATAACGAAATTTGTTAAAGTGTTTAGTTATTTCTTTTTTGAGTGCTAAAAAATTTAATAAATTCTATCCTTGTTACGTCGACTGCAACCACAGACAGCTGCGGACAAGGTAAGGTGCATGCGCATCCATATTTAAACAATAATAGTATTATAGAGTTTACTTGATCGTTCTCGAAGCTCGACCTCGAGAACCCTCCGACCATCAGGAGGAAGGTGATTCCGCAAATTTAAAGTGATAAAACATAGGCTAAAATAATCGATAAATTTCTAATAACTTATAAATATATTTGAGGCAATTATTCAAGGCTTGTGTCCCTTGTGATTGCCGATACAATTTATTTAGACTACTTCACATATAACAAAACATTACTTTTAAAAATAAAAATATTAATCACATATTAATATTTTTACCTTAACTAATATTCTTATTTTTAGTTTCTTTATTTTTGCGTTATTACAATAGTGTTGTAATTTTCAACTCTTAGCTTCAAATCAACATATTTTATATTACACAGATACAATTACAGACATAGTACCTACATAGAACACTGAATGAATTCTGTAATAGAGATACCAAACTATTAATCCGCAGTTTGCCAACACAGTCTTCATTATCTTCATGCGTTAAAGTCATACACATAAAGATAATATGATGAGTGACAATAGCGTCAATACACACACCATAACACAATCCCGGATGAGATCATTGGAGCAACTGATGAAAATGGCCAGCATATGTATTTCATCAAGTACAATGCAGAAGAGCTCATTTCATAATAGCCGAAACAATCCAACAGATAATTGGGGCTAATACTACATCAAGTATACAAGATACACATAGCCTCCGCCTATAGACGTCAGAGACCATACTTCCCGTACAGTTACAATAGTAAGCAGACGAGGATTGGTTTCTTCACGAAAACTGGAAAACGAACGATATAGTATACCATTACTTAGAATCGAAGAGGGAGACACGGGAGGCCAGAGATCAAAACACCATACTAAAAAAGTCTCCGATATATCCAGAGATAAAATAGAAGACAGTAGCTCTAAAGATAAGTTGAGAAAATTGTTTTCCACGAAAAATTAAAAACATATAAAAAGAAGCAATTGATGTAGTTAATTTATTCCCAAGTGCCAACAACCTTCTTATTCAAACACTAATGATACTGAAATGAAGATAATCAAGAAATTAAGAACAGCAGATAGAGTACGGATTTACCGAAAATACAAAAATAAATACAATTATACCGATCAAATTAAGCCTACGTTAGAAGACTCAGTTAAGGAACCGGTATCGCAAAATAATCTTTTAGAAAATGTTAAAACTACTAATGTAAGTTACACTGTACAAAATGATTTAAATGGACCATTTATTAGACAAGACATTGAAAACGATACAAGGGTTTATAAATTGTTAAAAAGTAGGCCAAGTGACCAAGCAGGGTTTTGTTTAGAAAACGAGCAGGATGAAATATCCAAGTATGACGTTGGGCGCTATATTAGCAGTTCTAAAGCTGCTTGGAGAATCTTACGTATTCCCATCCATGAGAGATTCCCTCCTGTTATGCATCTTCAGTGTTGGGGAGTAACTTAAATTACTGTAACGCAATTACTTTTTAAGTAATTTTATGGTAATTTAATTACATTTTATTGTAAATAATTTATATGTAATTTGAGTTACTTTTTTATAGTAATTATTACAAAATTACTCGTTACTTTTTTTTTGATTTAATACAGTTTTGCAGATTCATCGTTATCCATTTACTTATGAGTTATTAAATGCAGAGAAAAATACAGAAAAAAGTATACTTATGCACGGTGTATGTGTACAAAACAACTTATTCATTTTTTCCAAAAATATTTGATTCTAACTTACTAATTAGTTATAGATAATACAATAATGTGGGTACTAATCAGGGTTTTCATAATAAAGAATAATGTTTTTGTTATTTCTTTTGATAATATTTAAAACATATAAATATTCAATTAATAATTGCAACGTTCATTTGAAATACTATTACAATATTAAAGATTTTACTTTCTCATTTTTATGTTAAAATTGATTTAAAACTTTAGTAGTAACAAACGTATAATTATAATTTTATAAATGCAGTTGTTAAGTTGCATTATTCAGTTTTTATTATATATTCCATACCTAGAATATAGGAAACACCTATTGTTGTTGTAATACTAGTAAACTATGAAACAAATTAACAAATTCCATAATACTGCCTATCTGCTTTATGGAAAATATCAAAAGGTGTTGACACAAAGCTTTGCAAAAATGTTTTATACTGTCTAGTTTATTGTTTGTTATTAGAAAAAACACAATGAAAAAGATCTGAAGTTAATAAAAAATATACAAAACAAAAATTATTGTTATACTTATTAAAAATTCAAATATGATCTAAATTTAAATTCTTCAAAACTGTAAAGTTTGAAATTACAAATAATAATGTCAAGTATGATGTAATATTTGAATAAAAATAAAACAATATTTAATATAATATATAATAAAAATACTTTAATTGTATACACTATGTAACAACTATTTGTAAAAAATTATATTACATTATAAGTTTCTTAAAATATGATTATCAATATACTCAGTATGATAAGATCCCATAATTTATACACACATAAAAATGTGTATAAACGACTTATAGGTTTTTTTTTTTGTTAATTAGCTTACATTTATAATGTTTCTGATTGAAATTACTAATTGTAATTCAAAGTAATCATTCAAACATTTATTTATGAGCTTACGGGTCTTTAGACCGCGCCAGGGGCACATACATTATATTTATTGAATGATATATAATATATTCAAAGCTAATATGACCATGTATCAACTGAATGGTAAATTTATTAATATCATACACGCAATAGGTTAGGTTAGTTAGGTTAGGTAGTTTTATTTTTTTTTTAAATAAAATTAACATGTATACCAATGTTAAGGCAAATGTAGTAGAAAAACACAAATAGTTATTAAAAAATTAGTATACAATTAATGTTCTTATTTTAATAAAATAATAAAATAAATGCTAAAGAGTTTTTTTTGTGAACAAATAATTTTAAAGTTTTAATGTTAACAGTTTAAGGCATAATTCAGAACAAATTACATCATACATTATTATTTGTCAATTAATTAAATATATTACAATTATAAGAAACGTTAAGTGTACATATAATACAATTAACTACGACAAGCATAAAAATATTTTTATTCAATGTAATAACAAACAAATTTTTCAGTTAAAATGAAAATTTTCATTAATCAAAAATGATTAAATACATTATATAATTAAGTGTTTGGTTGGCCAACAATTAATACATCAATGATACATGTTGACAAAGTCAGACTATGGATAACCGACATGGTGCACAAAAAGAGATGGGATATTTTAATAGACATTGTGTAATTAGGAATTTTTGGTCATTCAAGTTTTTGTTTTAAAAACGATATTTTTGCATAACTTACTTTCGAGTATAACTCTGTTGAAAGTCACAACAATTTGTTTAAAATATTAGTCATTAACAAATTTGTGTTATCATTAAACATATTTTGTAATATTTTTCAGATAATTATAAGATGTGGATTATTTAAATCATATAAATGAGGAATCTATAATTATTTCTTCTAACATACCTATCACTAAACACTTTGTTAAAGGACAATACCTAATATTATTGAATTATATGTATACGGTGTAACGAGACAACTAAACAGCATATCATAAACATAACAAATAAGAATAATATTTTAAACAAAATGATAATAAACTCTGCAGAGGGCATCATTAATTGAAACATAGAAAATATCAATAATTTAATTATTATGAACAATACATATCCCACATAATAGAAAGTACATTAAAGGTCAGTTAACATAGTAACATCAAATATAATGCTAATAGGTAGGTACTCAAAAACCACTAGTCAAAAAAATTGTATTTTATATCTAATATGAAAATATTCTTACACAATACATCGTCATTCAGAATCTGAATGTTATCTACAGATGGAAGGATTACTGTTCACAACATAACACAATTTCATGAGAAAAAAGTGCTTATATACCAGTGTCCAAAAAACTAGTTAGATTCCAAAAAGAGAAGATTAATTTTATGACAAACGAAAACTTCATTTTGACAAAAAAATACATAAAAGGGTTGACCAACGATAAAATCAACAAAATATAAATGTTGACGAAGATCTCACCAAGTAGTTGGTACAGAAAAAGAAATAGCATGTCTTCTGTATTTTAAACAAAATCAAAATATACATAATCCCTAAAAGAAGTCACTTATTGAAACAAAATATATATCAATCATTTTATTTAATAGTACAAATTCAATTAACACAAATAAGAATATCCAAGACAATAAGCAACACATATCTCACAAAATAACATATCATACAAAGGCAGTTCTACAATAACAACAAATATAATGTTCATAGATATTTAAAACCAACCATTATACCGTTATATCATTAATTGAATATAACGATAAATTTTGATGAAAAAGTAAAAGAATCGGATTGAATATAATAATATTCTAATCAACTCGTTTTTTAACTGTAGTTAATATTATGGTCATAACGTAACTGGTAAATCCAATAGGTAACTTTGATACCGATTTCACAAATCAAGTCTATGTATCCCTTAAACGTCATATACTCATAGTTCACTCAGAAATAGTAATATTAACTATGTAACTTATGTATGTAGTAACTCAATAAGGGTAACATAAACTAAACTACTTTCTTTATACAATACATCAAGGGTAAACAGCGAGAAGAGACAGTAATGATATTCACATTATTACGCCACTCAGCTTCATAATATAATATCATCATAATATTGTCAACTATTAAAATACTAATATGCAACAAACAACTACGTTTAATAACAATAGTTTCATAAGTCAAAATTTATGATATTATTCCACATACCCATTATTAATTACATCTCAAAGACCAACACAATTAAAACTAATAACTATTTATAGCTTTAAACATCAAAATTAGATAAAAATTTACACTACTCAATAATTATACATATACATATTTATTAATTATATCTGTATCAAATAACATGTTTATATTTCACAAAATTACTTCATAAAAATTTATGATAATAACTTATTATAGAACAACAAGTCAAAAGGTCAATATTATAAGTAGAGCCCCCTTTCCCGTTTTCAAGTCAGTTTGCTTCCATCAGCCATCTAGTTCAGTGCAACTATTACACCGTCTTACTTAAAACCAAAAAGCTTATTTAACTTAATTATATAATTGATTTTCTATCTTGCTGGGAAGTTGTAAATTATTGTTCAAAACCGAATCACTGCTGCTTTGATTTCATTTAAAACATCTTTCTCAATACCAAAGTATTCGTTCAGATTCTAACTATCATCTTGTCTACAGCGAACTATCTGGTAAGAGAATATATTACTATATAACTACATGTCCAGAACAACAAGATCATTATTGAGTAAGACAACGCAGACCCTGGTGTAAAATCAAAAAGTGTAAAAATAAATAATATTTATAAAACTGTATTCACGATCCCGATTAATCGTAATAATATATAGGCTTAAACTAATAATAAAAGTAAGATTAGGATAGTAGCTACTCCTAGCTTCATTAATTATTATTCGTTGAAAGTACTTGACCGTAACACCATGGTTAATATATTATTATAAAGTATAGACTCATCAATAGCAACGCGCAAGCATATTTTTGAGTCATTACAAGACTCGCAAGCCACCAAATGTATTAATAAATATAGAAGAGCCAAAATGTAAAAAAAAATACATATTATCATATCATACATAAATCCATAAAAAAAAATGAAAAACAATTGGAAGATATAATTTATTAGGGAATCAAGAACACCGTTTATTTAACTGAATATATTATTAGTGTAAAATTACAAATTATAAGTTTACCCTACTTTTGTTTTTAAAGAACTTTATTTTGTAAGAATTTTCTATTACTTA
The DNA here is from genome assembly GCF_020184175.1 of Aphis gossypii. NCBI lineage: Eukaryota > Metazoa > Arthropoda > Insecta > Hemiptera > Aphididae > Aphis > Aphis gossypii. The sequence goes on from NC_065533.1 coordinate 23,163,276, forward strand.
GTTTTCTTATAATTTATGATATATGTATTATTTAGTTTGTTCATTGTATTCTATTAAACCGCAGTTACCTATCTCATAATAAATTATTTGTTTATTTGTTTGAAATTTATTTTAGGTATGGTTATATATGAAATAGTCCTAGAGTGTTGATGATTCCACTTACTAGTTGTGATCATCTACTCAATCGACCATCTAATTTAATCATATTCCATTTGACATACAGTAGAAATCATTAATATATATGCAACAAATATGCATTTAAAAAATTCAAATTTGTATTAAGTATAAAAAAATATAAGATAATAAAATATAATATAATATAAATCTATAAATAAGAATACGTATAAATATATAAGTAAACATTACTGTTAAAAAGTAAAATAAAATATACAACTCAAAATGTGTATTTATTCTTTATTCTTAAAATTTCAATCAGAATATTGTTAATTTTTTTGAAATGGTTTACACTCTTTATCAATTGTAAAAGAAAAAGTTTTTATTGATTTTTTCAGTGATTTTGGAGGAGTTGAAGTATTTTCAAGAAGAACCCTTGACAGGAAATAAATGATTATTATACACTATCTATTGATAAATTTAAATATTTTCTTAGTCTGTACCAGTATATATGCACTACAACAGATATTTAGTCAATGAAAGATAGATGTTTTATTGGAGTCAGTCACAGCTCATGTGTTAAGTTATAAGGATTTTAGTAGGATATCAATTGAATTGGATTCTACTCGTTTTAAAGGAGTTCATTCTTATAACTGCTTTGCAAATATTTTACTTAATTTACATTTAAAACAAGATTTAAATATTTCTAAAATAGTTCCTACAGTTACAGACAATGGCTCTAATATCGTTAAAGCTTTTAAAGAGTTTGTAGTTAATAATGATAAAAATTAACTAGATAATACTAACGAAAATAAAGATATACAATTTATTGAAGTAGATAGGAATTCTGACAATAATGTACAGAATTCGCCTTTAACATACCATCACGTTGTGCAACACGTATATTAAACCTGATTGCTAGTACTGATATAAATAAAATTATTTAATATAATATAACTCTAAAAAAAAAGACCATCCAGCTCTAGCTAAATGTACATTGTTGTTGAATGTTTCTAGGCGACCAAAGACAGCTGAAACTATTTTTCTATATTGGGCTTTAAATTAAGCTATCTTTGTATAAAACACTGGAATTCATTGTGCGATGCATTATGTTTAATTTAAAAAATAAGGAAATTTTTATGTTAAATTAGAAGTTATTAATAGTATTGCTCAGTTAAAAAGTTATGAGCTAGATTATTTATCTGATTATGTAGATATTTTAAAACCATTATTCATATCACTTGACAAAATTCAAGGTGAACAGAATTGTAACTATGGACAACTTATTCCAACACTAGTCACTAAAACGTAGTAAGAAAAAATGCTGTTACAACTTATTAGAAATATGGCTATTACTCAATCTTAACAATATTCGTCTATGAATGATCAAAGGCAAATTATGACACATCAAGCATGTTTGAATATATATAGCATATTTTAGAAAGTTTAGAAAAAAAGTTTAAAAATTATTATGAACTTTACCCTGATGTAAAACCTGCTAAGGAAAACACAATTACCTGCAATGCAATTAAACAAAATATATTAATCGGACCAACAACATATCCTGTCTGTTGATGTAGAATGCAAAAAATTATGATACACACTAACGCAACAAAGCTGGATACACACACAGTAAAATCAATAACCCTCAAACAAAAGGCTTCTCATGAGATAAAAACATTTAGATCTCCACAATGTATCACTTATTAAAAAATAAGAGCTAAACCTAAACTTAATTTTAACTAATTCATATAAACCTATTTTAAATTTAGTCATCGAATAAACTACAATAAAGTAATAGGCCAACAAAAATATAACGAATTGAACAATTTTACAATAAAAAAACATTTGATTTGGATCTGGATTTATGTCCATCAAATTATAGACATTAAATCTCAAATAAATCAAAAGCTATTTTCAGTTAAACTGTTTTAAAACAGTTAATATATACAAATAGTATCAACATCTTATATATAAAAAGTACACAACCAGCCTGAAAGCAAGAATCCAAAAGAAATAAGAAAATTTTAAGATCAAACATCATCTTTTAACAGTAAGCTTAAACTTAATGGACAAAAATGTATTAGAAAACACCATAATAAAAGAAAATTAACATAAACACTGTTTTAAATAAAGCAGAAATAAAATTATCCAAAATAATTTTTAAAATAAGAAAAATTAAATTACTATAGTAATAAAATTAAAACATCAAAAACATAATTAATTAAAAACAATAATAATACCTAAATCACACACATTTAATTGTTTAGTATATACCAGGAGTAGGCCACTGGCATACCCCGGAAGTCACAGCTCTGCATCTCGTCAATACATCGTACTTGATTAAATTATTTACTATAACAGTATTTAGTATATATTATCATATTTTGTACTATTATTATAATTATTAATAGAAAATGTATAATTCATTTCATTTTTTAAACTCAAATAATAATAGTTTAATGCACTACAAATATTTTATCGGGCAGCTAATAATCAGTTTTAAAACAATTTCAAAAACGTAAACTTAACAGATTTTCACTTTGAGGACACATTGTGCATAAGCTGTTCTCCAAGAATTCCCAATTTCAAAAAAAACTAGCTCAAGAAAAGAAGTGCAATTTTTCACATTGCTTGTTAAATTATTGTTATTATTATAAATATTTACCTAATATTGTCATTTATAATTTTAATTACTAGATTATTATTTTTATTTTTAAACTGCTATTTTTCTAATTGAAAAAGATTTTTTCACTGGACCTCATTGAATAATTATTTTAATGTTTAATGCTACGATAGAATTTACTTTCCAACCCCTGGTATATACTAAACAAAAAATAATATTTATTATAACTGTTAAAAAATAAATGAAATTTATAAATATTGTAAACATGATTTTTAATTCAATATTACCAAAATAAAAAATGTTTGATGTTAAGCACTTATATATTAAATTTTAATTTTATCTCATGTTTTTTTTTCATATATTTTTTAATCATCAGTTTATTAGTTATATAGATATATAGTGACAAGATCATAAAAAATTTAAAATATACAGTAATAATTACAAAAATATGATCATTAGTGACATCAGAAGAGAACATACAATCTAACCTTCCTCTGCTATTAAACGTTTACGAGGTTAATATGAATAAAAGGTTTGCTTTTAGAATAATTTTCCAAATATTATGCATTTATAAGATATACATATATTAAAATCTAAATAAGTTGAAAATATAATACTAATACAGCTAATGTGAAAATTTTAAATTGTAAATTGGTAAGTAAAAATATACCGTAAAGATGAATCAATTGTTTGAAATTATTAACAATCTGCAGTATTTATTTTTTGAACCATTATTTATAAGTTTTCAATTATATTAAACCATGTTTTAAAACATAAATAATTAAATAATTATTTTAACAAATATAACACAATTAAACATAAAATAAAAAGTATAAATAAAATTTATACAGAAATAATAAAATAGCACATTATTTCATGGACTACATAAACGTATCCACATGAACCTTCATGTGTTAGAGTCACCATAACCATAACACCTACTCCTTATGATTAAAGCATATAAAAGAGACATTACGACAAAAGCTCAGGTGGCAGTTAGGGGTATTCGAGACATTCAGAGGCGATTCATTTAACAATTCACGGTATGGTCTATCAGTATTTTGGAGTCTAGTGGGAACGCCACTCAGTATACTAATTTTAGTATAATAATAATTAATAACTTACATTGCTCGACATGTATAAATATATACATATAGCTATGTGTACTTAAGACTAATAACAATATTAAAACCTTTATTAATGAATAATTCTAGGTATTGTCAGAGTCGTTTGATACCTATGTAATTAGACATTAAAACATAAAGATAACATCTGACGTACAACAGAGAGTTGTATTCAAATGGTAAATACAACACTCACTGTAGGTACTTAAGTATTAAAGATAAAGGTAAGGTAATAAAATCATAATTTATACAAAACTAAATACAATATTATGCTCACCGTCAGCATCAGTGAAGAAGATTTAATCTAACCATGCTCTGCTACTAAATGGCAACTATTGTACTCTTTAACCATGGTTGGCATCGGCTGTCCTCGATCCTCGCATAACTCCATTACTTCTTTACTACAGATAAATAACCATGATAAGAAATTAAACATATGAATATATTAACACAATATAAGGAGGACAAACCACCAGTAATAAGTGACAATTAATAACAAACGGAACGACACAAATCATTAGAATTGTTGTATATAATTTCTGCTAGTTACATGCAACAAACACATAAGTAGGTACATGCGCTATGCACATCATAACTCGACACGGGTCGAGACGTTCGCACGAGGTCAAAAATTACAAACAAAAAGATATTACTGGTAAGATTCGATTTAATATAGTTTCCTAAGAAGATAAGGCAATAACTAAATTGACAAATTATAAAAACTCTCGTAAACAAACACGTAGCTACCTATACTCAAAAAATATATACTAGATTTACTAACCTTCAAAATGGCCGACATTAATACGAGACGTGTGAAATGTGGTACCTACAGGAACGAAAGTAAAATCACAAATGAAAGGAGTCGACAACCACAGCCCACAACTAAGAAATAACGAGCGATGATAGGAAGGGCGGGCAAGATGGGGGTTTAATGAAACAGACAAAACGGTGTGGCCAATATAACACCAACAAGTGGCTTATTAACCCACCGTTTTAGATAATGTATGATATGATAAAAACCATGTATAGATAATACAGAAAATTGTATACGGTTTGTTGAATATGGATTTTATCATAAATATCTCATTTTCCAAATAATTTCAATTAACTTCAATCAAAAATAGCTTGACAGTTTCACTGAAAATTAGGAGATTCTATTTCCATCTAATCTTTATAATTATAATATGATAAAAACTTATATTTCAGTGTTAGATATTAAATTTTTCTTATCCCAATCATGTATCATTATAATCACTAAAGTGCAGAGAATTATTTGATAAATTATGAAAGAATTAAAAAATATTTATTCAATCACTCTAGTGTGGTTGTGACAATTTAAATCCTATTGATTACTTTTAACAGAATAATTGAAGAACAACAAGTCATATTAAATTATTTCCTACACATGAGATATAGAGTTTAAATCGCAGACCTTACACCACACCCCCGAACGTTTCGTCACGACAAAATAACCAGACCACAAATGCCCAGTCAAGGAGAGTTCTAAGTGACAAGATATTTGGTCAACGACATACATTGATAAAATGAATACCTTAATTATCAATAAACAATTTAAAATTTAATAATTGTCCAACACGAACCTTCCGTGAACAATATCATATCGTCAGTGAACAATAGATGATTATAACGACTGTATGTGTGGAAAATTATTAGGTAAATAAAACAACTATTCAAATACTCTGGCATGGTTGTGTGAATTTAGAATTTATTGGTATTTTTTAAGAGAGTTAACTTACATTAACTGAAATGAATAAATTTTTGCCATAAAAACATTAACAATTATAAGTCCATCCTTCATTATTCTGAACGTTGAATGTTTTAGATTTTCACAGTATTTCGAATATTCTTTAAAAAGTGTTTAACACATATAAGTAATCAAAAAAATGAAAAATTGATTTGCTTTAATTTATATTCGAAGGAATAATGATATGATAAAAGAAAATTGATAAAAATTATTTATAGATAGTACAAGAAATTGTATAGGATTTGATGACAATATCAACTATCAAAATATTTCCAAATAATTTCTATTAATATATAAAAACATTAATCAAATACTCTATCACTTGAACTACCAATTTATAATAATTTGCTAATAAAATAAAATATTGAGCATTTAACTACAAAGGAAAAACACATTGTTTTAACAATTTTCCACAGCTTTCAATTCTATTGAAGTAATTTATTTGAAATTACTAATAATTTGAAATAAGAATAAATTTAACTCATTGCAAGGATTCATAAGTATATTGATTTCATTAAATTAATAATAGTATAACCCACCGTTAAATTTAATAAATAGAATATTCTAAAAAAACTTTATTTTGTAAAATAGCATTAAATTAATCAAGTATTCAGTTTTTAAAAATATACTAAAAGCTCCACTCTATTAAACACATTTTTATCAACATTATAAACAAAATTATTTTTATTAATATGAAAAATACACATTTAAATTAAATTTTTAAATAAATATTAAAATGAAATATAATTTTGTATAAATAAAATATATTTTTATTTTATATATAATGTACATAATAATATGTTCATTTAGGAGCAATAACAATATTAGATAATAATTATTTATGTGAACAATATGGTGGGAGGAGTCACCCAGTTGCCCCCACTTTATGAAATAAAACAATTCTGTCAGAAATACTATTCAATATAAAATATAAGTAATAATACATTGAAAATGATATTTAAGTTATGTAATCTACACAGTGGAGGGATTTTCGAACAATTTATTGAGTAGTTTGTTTGTAATTTCAGTAAATCAAACTGTAAATAAAAATATAAGTGTTATAAAAAAAAAAAAAAAATATAGGTAGAGATTTAGAATTTAATTTAAATACAAGTTTAAATTATGTTATTTTGGCTATCATGTCGTATGTACTCTACTGATAACATGATGACTGCACATACGATTTACTGATAGATTGAGCTCTCACAATTTTTATGATGCAATATTCTGTAACTATTATTTTGATTACAGAATATAATATTATACTTTTATAATAAGTGGATCATGTAAAAGATATCATAAAAATAATTTATAAACATAAATTAAAATTAAATACCTAAAAAAAATACTAACATGCTTGTGCCATGTCTCTTATAAATGCGCTTAATGTGTCACTTTCATTCAAACTTCTCCACGTTTAAATGAGATAAAATATACTTTATTGCATTTTTACATTTTGTTTTAAAAGGTATTAAATATTACATTTTTTCAGTTGTAGCTTACAATATTAAACACAAACATTATTAAATAAACAAAATTTGAAATAAATAATTGCTTTAAATTGTATTCACAAAACTAGTGCATTTAAGAGATTATTTTAACCTTCAGTGTGATTTTTTACTCTAAACCAGTTATTGACAAAACCGATTTAATTATTTTGTTATAATCCAAAAGTAAATAACCATAGAAAGTTAATATTTTTGAATAAATTTTAAAATATTTTCCAAGGTTCTTAATACGCTTTGTAATGTATATCAAATAAATAATGAATTAATAATTATTTAATTATGTATAATTAAAAACAACATTTTTGGGGGAACTTGAATCTTTTATGTAAATTATATTACTATGAATTTTACAATAGGTAAAATTGGTTACATTTTTGATTAATTAATTTAAGATATTGGATATATATTTTTGCTATGAACTTATCATAATTATTATATTATTAAGGTTGTTGTCACACACTCACACGAGCGTTTTATTGACGTACGTTGCGAGTTTACGACAGACGTTAAAAACGTGGTCCGATCGACGTCCGATGCTACGACGGACGTAAATAATGCTTATCGAACGTCATAGTTAATTATTCGATATTATCGACTCAGCCTCATATTTACCATTTTGACGTACTTTATTCAAGAAAACCGTGAATTTTATCAATAAAAAAATAATAAAAAAATTGAAAATGAATGTAGAATTAACCGAAATAGAAAAACGTAAAAAAAATATTATAATGTCAATTATTGAACGATTATAATTATAGTTATTAATTTATAACTATTTCAATTTCCTGTATTAGTGTAGATATTATTGACTATTGTTACTCAAATATAAATAAATATTTATTATTTTAAGTGTATGTAAACATACTAATTTATATTTTCTTAAAATTGATATTAACATATTGTTATTTGTAACTAATTATAAATGTACAAGAATGATAATTCATTTTAAATTTTAAATAAAAAAAAAAAATAGACGGTCAAGTGAGTGACGCTGTGCTATACAGTAGGTCACTATTATTTATGTGTCAAATTTGAATCCAATGATAGGTATCAATGTATAAGAAAAACGATATATATATATATATATAAGAACGGAGATAATTTATCAGCCTAGGATATACCTATTTTCTAGTGGGTGGTGAAAAAGGGGGTTTATGTTTTAATGACTTGAAATTTAAGTTCTTTAACAATTATTGTAAGCCTAATTTATGGAAAATCTCGTATTAAATTATCAACTCTTAGCTACTTATACCAAAAAATGTATGAATTATACCAACAAAATAATTTGCAAATATTCATGATTTTGACGAATTTTTGTCAATATATTTTATCTTCAAATGCCAATAAGAAAAAATATGCCTATGTATTCTTATAATTTTTAAATCATTATAACCTATGAGGAACTTTGTATTAAATTTTCAAGTATTTTGATTTGGCCAAAATAATTTTATCGATATTTATAAAAAAAAAAAAACTAAATAAAAACGAATATTACAAATGCTTATAATTAGCATTAAAATAAACGGAATATTTTGAAAATTAAATTACATTAAAAAAATGCCAATTTAAAGAAATGGTAAAATTTTCAAGTATCTACGACTTATACTTTTTAAATATTAATAAATAAATCGTTATAATCATGCGTGATTTCGTAAAAATTTTAAATTCAAACGCTCATAACATTTTTCCTATAATGAGGCTTCGAATTTTCTCTACAGCTATTTGAAGGAAAACTTATGGAAAACTGAGTGTTGAATTTTTTTACCTTAGAAATAAATACAAAAAAATTATCAATTTTCAAGTGCAAGATTACTTGTAAAATTTTGCAATTTTTACATATTTTGTAAAAATTTGAACTTTAAATGCTTATAAAAAAAAAATTGTGATAGCGATTTTTTATTTTTTTTTTAACTACAATAAGAATAAACTAAAAGAATCCTTATATTCAATTTACAAGATTTGTTAGGTACCTTAAATTTTGTAATCGATACTTTAAAAAAAAAATCGAAAATTTCAGTTGTTTATAAATAACTCTAAAAAAGCCAAAATATTTTGAAAATTTAACTGTATATAGACAACACTAATATAAGTAAATTGTGAAAATTTCAAGTAGTTATAGTGGTTCGTTTTTGAGTTATAAAAGCAAGTTTTTAAGCAAATATCTACTTACATTTTATCAAATTACTTATCCTGCCTCACTTATTATAAAATTTGTTTATTTATAAAACCGATTGTAGCATTAATTTTACATCAATCTAAAATACAAGTATTCGATAAATTAACAAATTAATATTATTTTGAGTTATAATAACTTTTTGATTTTTTATTACTTACTTAGTGGTTCAGGTTTTGTCTATTTAATGAACACATCAGAAATTATTTTAGTTTCTTGAGCGATTTACAGTAATCTTATTTTTTAGCAACATCACCCACTTCTTTTAAAACCAAATACATTTTTCCATATCAAAATATGAATGTGAACAAGTCGCGAAAAAAATAATTTTTAATATAGGACTCGACATTAACAAAATACAGAATAGTTTATGAGTTTATCATGGACGACTGTCGGAATTAACCGAAGTACGAGATCTATGACAAATACACGGAAAGCACGTAATAAAGCCAAAAATATATGACCCGATCCTTATGTTATCAGAACCATAAATTATTAATTAACCTATCAATAATAATACCTATTATGAACATATTATTTCCAAACTGTATTTTAGCCGACAGAATTTTCAAATAGGAGTGCCATAACACGATTATTGTTTTAAGAATTAATTTTAGATTAAGACGTAAAACTATACAAGATTATGATATCAATTATTATAGTTGTTGTTCACAACAATTACCTATTAACTATTTATTAATTCTTATTTGAGTAGGTTAATCGCGGTTAATCAGTACCTACATTGGAAATAGAAAACATCTATATCCTAAGACCTCAGGTTACGTGTTGAACAGAGAAAACTTCACCGCTTCTTTAATTACTTTAACAACCGATTTAGTACATCCAAATGAATTTATTAAGCAAGTAGATCAACTCTTTACCACGCAGATACTAAAGTCCGCGGAAAAAAAATGAAAAACCAAGTGTCTAAATATGAGACAAAATATTTTTAAACATTACCAACAAGACACGAAACAGCTCGTGAAATAGTAGGTAGGTATACAAAATACAAATACAAACATTAAACAATTTTAACTTGAACACGGAAGAGCGGTTATCGAGAACAATCACCTGTTTGCCAGCGAAGAACAGACGCTGATTTTCCGGTTTGACATCGAATTTCTTCTCGACGAGCGTCTTCAAGTCACTGATCTTCGTCGTCCTAGACGTGGGTGTGGCGACCGACACGCCGGAATTCATCATCCGACGAGAAATAAACGTCGAGCGCGCACGCAAAAGACAACTGTAGTAAATTACGAAGAACGACGACGAAAATCACTCGAAGTGTTGAGTTCGATACACATAGACGTGAAACAACCGACAAGCAACAGAAAGCGTGTTCGACGTCGGTAATTCGGTAATCGATACTGCGTACTATAAAGACTTACGAGTATATTTAACCTGGTGTGTATTGTATTATCGACATTATTTTGTCTTGGGACGAGGTAAGTAATTAGCCGCTTCGCTATAAATATACTCGAAATACCCGAAAACGGTATCGACAAACGACGGTCGGCGAACACAGATATTGTGTGCGTCGTTGTGGTGAAGTGAGAAGCACGGGGCACACGATGCATAATTATTAATTATAAATATTATGAGTTTATGACAAACAACATTTTACGAATTTCGGACTGAAATCACTAATTATTATCATTGTTTATTCACACTCGTACAACCGCCTCACAATATTACAAATAAAAATACGATAGTTATAATACCTACGAGAAATATTTTATTATGTAACATTATAATTTATATTACATGAGAATTGTTTTGTCATCTATTAATTCGGGAATAAAAATATTTATTAACATTTAAAACATTGGACTTTATGCACTTGAAATCATAAATATATGCGCATACATCTTATGCAAAATAAAATATCAAAATATGTGTTAATTTAAAAAAAAAATTTAATTCATATAGGTAAAACAATGTACCTATTACCCACATGTTTGTTTTCTAAATAACATAATTATAATGCGTCAAAAATTAAAATTTTAACATAACTATTTTTATTTTTTATTATTATTAGTTAATTAAATTCAAAAAATATATAGAATATGCACTAAAAAACGAATAAATCTTATCTTTATAATATGGATTTAAAGAAAAAAAACCTGAAATAGGCAATGAAATTTTTAAAATTGTAAATTCTTATATCCCAAAACATAATTATATGTATTGAATCCGATTTCTTTTATCAATTACTCAAACAAGTATGCAAAGTATGGTCTCAT